>NW_012068268.1:0-498 GCF_000956235.1 Wasmannia auropunctata | reverse complement strand
ATAGTAATTGTTTTTATATTGATGGTCCAGGTGGTTCAGGTAAAACATTTACATATACAACTATCTATCACTTAGCCAAAATTCGTAATAAACATGTATGTACGATGGCTTTTACGGGTATTGCAGCAACGTTATTGCCAGCTGGCAAAACGGTTCATAAAACATTTGGATTGCCAGTTCCATTATTTTCTGATTCTTCATTTAACATTAAAATTCAATCAAAGGAAGCTCAATATGTAAAAGAAATAGATATTTTTATTTGGGACGAAGCGCCAATGGCACCACGATATGCTCTAGAGATTATGGATCGTACATTGCGTGACATCATGAATAATGATTTACCTTTTGGTGGAAAAATTGTAGTATTATGTGGTGATTTTAGACAACTTCTCCCTATTAAGATACATGGTACTCGAAGTGAAATCGTAAATCTTTCGATCAAATTTAGTTCTACTTGGAGACATTTTATAACTTTTTCTTAGATCGGAAGAGCACACG
>NW_012068267.1:0-412 GCF_000956235.1 Wasmannia auropunctata | reverse complement strand
TATCCCCTGTGTGCCTTGTCGACTCAGTTAACTTCGTCAAAAATGATCGTATCGAGATGTTCAAAAAAGCATTTTACAGCTTGAAATCTCTACTTTCCAAATCGGTACTTGAGAAAACGATCCTACTGATGTTTCATGGAATTACACGGATAGAAAGGGAGACCCGACGAATCTCAAAATTTTTTACGAACTTTGACAAGTTCCACGGCGCGAATAAAAATTCGCATGCAAATGCAGTTTACAGCTTTCGAAAGAGTGAATCTTTACCTTTAATTTGCTTTTTTTTTAGCGTTGTACGATTTTTTTTCACCGAGTTATTCAACATTAAAACAAAAATGGTCCTTTTTGCTTCAATGTAGAATAACTCGGTGAAAAAAAATCGTACAACGCTCAACAAAAAAGCAAATTGAAA
>NW_012068266.1:0-364 GCF_000956235.1 Wasmannia auropunctata | reverse complement strand
TAAATGACTTGATATCAGTAAATGTCGTCAAGTTAAATAAAAATTATGTACGGTGTCTTATTATTTAATTACTATTATTTGTATAAAAGATTTGATATCAGTAAATGGCGTCAAGTTAAATAAAAATTATGTTATTCAACCTAAGTGATGTGTATATCGTTTGTATAAAATATATTTGTTGTCAATAATTGGCGTCAAATTGGACTCTCATAAAATGATTAATTTACAACCCGAGTGACAGGTATGTACTTAGAATGCAAAATAAAAAAATTATATCTTAATAAAATAATTTTTATGTAAAAACATTTGGCGCTGCTAGACCTAATAAAAAAACAACAATAAATAAAATATTTTAAAGTAATAA
>NW_012068265.1:0-722 GCF_000956235.1 Wasmannia auropunctata | reverse complement strand
GCTCAAACGTCGATTCTCGCCGTTTGAAGCTCGGAAACGTCGTATCCTTGCGTTCGCGGCGTTTCTACCATTCAAACGTCGAATCTCGACGTGCGAAGCGCGAACCCGCGGATCCGACGCGCCGCGACGTCCNCGCTCAAACGTCGATTCTCGCCGTTTGAAGCTCGGAAACGTCGTATCCTTGCGTTCGCGGCGTTTCCACCATTCAAACGTCGAATCTCGACGTGCGAAGCCGCGGAACCCGCCGGATCCGACGCGCCCGCGACGTCACCGCTCAAACGTCGATTCACGCCGTTTGAAGCTCGGAAACGTCGTATCCTTGCGTTCGCGGCGTTTCCACCATTCAAACGTCGAATCTCGACGTGCGAAGCGCGGAACCGCCGGATCCGAGCGCCCGCGACGTTCCCACCGCTTGTAGGGGAGATAGATAGAGATTTTCAGAGCTCCCGGTATTTGCGAATGAACTATAGGAGAATCCACGGATTCGCTGGAGACATCGAAATTAACCGAACGGAGGATAGAGGAAGGGTGAAATATCGTTGCTTAAGAGAGATGACAAAATGAGTTGATCATTTAAGAGTTTATTCGAGACACACAATTGAGATTGAGACGGAACCGAGATCGAGACACATCCGCGTTCGAGAGACAACCGAGCTTGAGGCAGAACCGAACTCAACTCATTGACGATGTACAGAGAGAAAAGAATTCACCTGTGTAGGGGT
>NW_012068264.1:0-817 GCF_000956235.1 Wasmannia auropunctata | reverse complement strand
AAATGAGACCTTTGTATTATCTTAAATGTATAACACAACGAAAAAAAATGTATTAAAAGAAAATCCAAGTAGCAATATATTCAATATATAATACGATATTAAATTAAAAAAATAAAACCTTAGCGGTATTCCTTTAAATGTATAATATGACCTTGAAAAAAAACTGTTGATAAATTAAAAAAAAACCCAAATGGCATTATCTTCATGTATAACACGATTACGAAAATTTATTTTGTAAATAATATATCTCGAAAGAAGCTGTTGTATCAAATTAAACAAATAAAATTCAAGTTATGTTATTTTCAATGTATACATGATTTTTAAAAAAATTTAATTTTAAAAATCAAAAATATAATATAAAAAAAAGTGAAATTAAAATATTATTCAAAATATACCTATTGTAATTATATTAAAAAAATACAATGGTGCAGGAAACAAAAAAGCCGTAACTAAAAAAATGTAATATTCGAAAAAAAGCCAAAATAATGACATGAAAAAGAAGTGAAATCAAAATGTTATTCCAAGTATATTGATTAGAATAATCAATATAGTAAGATATATTTCGAAAAAAACCAAATTACCAAATAAAACCCAAGTGGTACTATCTTTCATTCTTATGCATTAAAACATAAGTAATAATAGTATTGTATATTTCAATTTAAAAAATTACCTTTTAAAAAAAGGTAAAAAAAGGTGTCAAGTATAGGCATACCTTTTGAACAAAAAATTATTGTGCCAAATTAAAAATAAAACCCAAGTGATTCTGTACTTTAATTAAAAAAAATAGCTAAATGATACANATTTTTNTAAAACTGTT
>NW_012068263.1:0-330 GCF_000956235.1 Wasmannia auropunctata | reverse complement strand
TATCCCCTGTGTGCCTTGTCGACTCAGTTAATAAAAGATATTTATAATTGATTCTTAATATTTAAAACTGTTTTAAACACAGTCTTAAAATGTCGTAAAATAATTATAACAGAACCGTATTAGTATCTTAAGACATTATTTGTAAATATTAGCCAAGGATTAGAAACAAGTGAATGGAGGAGCGCGCGCCGGTCCTGAGCGCCGCATGGATAAGAGCGATTATTCGTTAACTTTAACCAGCTCTCCTGCCAAAATTACTTGTCAGATCAAAATTTGCTAAAGGAAAAAGTTGTTCCTTTTAGCACAAAGTATAACGTCCTGTACTCCGAA
>NW_012068262.1:0-927 GCF_000956235.1 Wasmannia auropunctata | reverse complement strand
CTCTTCCGATCTAGCTGTAAAATGTTTTTTTGAACATCTCGATACGATCATTTTTTACGAAGTTACACTCTTTTGAATTTTGCCTATTTTTGGAGGATAGAGTAAGTGATGCTTTAATTTTGTTGTAGAAGTGTATATATACATATATATATATATATATATATATATATATGTAAAGAAAATGTATTTTCTTTAATTTAAATTAGCCGCGCTCCTCGTGCCCCGCGCACCACCCGAACTAACCCCGATAGATGGAACGAGCAGTACGAGAATGACACTGATCGATTATCGATAGATAGGAGAGAAGGGTAGAGAAAGTAATCGAGCACGTGTACATTAGGAGAGAAGGATAAAATCCGAGAATCCGAGAAGGATAAAATTACTGATTAAGAGACGTTGTAACTTTGCTAAAGACCAAGTTACTGTAAATAAAGAAAGATAAGAATAGGCTTTAATTGTCGTTTCTTTGTTTACAGGTAAGAGTGTAAATATTGTAAATAGTTGTAACGTGTGAATAAATTTCAAACTTTGTTTACAGAGAAACATATTGTGCCTATGATTATTTGTGAACGGCCCACAGAAGATAATTGTCTTATATATATACACTCGACAGCAAAATTAAAGCATCATTCATTCTGATCACTAAAAATAGGCAAATTTCAAAAGAGTGTAACTTCGTGAAAAATGATCGTATCGGAATGATCAAAAAAGCATTTTAAAGCTTAAAGTCTCTACTTTCGACATCCATAATTTACAAAGTAAATAAGATATTTGTTAAAAAAAACCTAATTGCTATCCCTTTTTGTATTTTAAATATTGGTTTCTTAAGTGAAACAAAATAGCGCGCTCCTCGAACAAAATTTGATACGTATGTCCTCCTTTTTTTAACAAAAAAGATCGGAAGAGCACACGTCTGAACTCCAGTCA
>NW_012068261.1:0-373 GCF_000956235.1 Wasmannia auropunctata | reverse complement strand
CAGCTCACGATAAACGCCTCTGGTAATCACAATTAGCCAGCTCACGATAAACGCCTCTAGCTATCATAAAATTAGCCAGCTCACGATAAACGCCTCTAGCTATCATAAAATTAGCCAGCTCACGATAAACGCCTCTAGCTATCATAAAATTAACCAGCTCACGACAAACGCCTCTGGCAATCGCATAAAATTAACCAGCTCACGACAAACGCCTCTGGCAATTACTTAAAATTAGCCAGCTCACGATAAACGCCTCTGTCAATTACTTAAAATTATCCAGTCCACGATCAACGTCTCTGGCAATTGCTTAAAATTAGCCAGCTCACGATAAACGCCTCTGGCAATTACTTAAAATTATCCAGTCCACGATGAA
>NW_012068260.1:0-501 GCF_000956235.1 Wasmannia auropunctata | reverse complement strand
GAAGGCACCCTTACGGCCGATAAACAACCCCTAGTGCCGATTAAAAATTTCTAACAGCGCCAAAAATGATTTGTAACATTTGCGCTTTGGCACACGACAACATATTCATGCGGAGAGCGGCTGAAAAAAAGGCCGATAAGATTGATGTTTCGGAAGACACCCTTAGGGCCAATAAACAACTCCTAGTGCCGATTAAAAATTTCTAACAGCGCCAAAAATGATTTGTAACATTTGCGCTTTGGCACACGACAACATATTCATGCCGAGAGCTTGTGAAAAAAAGGCCGATTGGATTGATGTTTCGGAAGGCGGGTCTTACGGTCAATAAACAACCCCTGATGCCGATTAAAAATTTCTAACAGCGCCAAAAATGATTTGTAACGTCTGCGCTTTGGCACACGACAACATATTCATGCCGAAAGCTTGTGAAAAAAAGGCCGATTGGATTGATGTTTCGGAAGGCACCCTTACGGCCGATAAACTACCCCTAGTGCCACTTAA
>NW_012068259.1:0-312 GCF_000956235.1 Wasmannia auropunctata | reverse complement strand
ACGTGTGCTCTTCCGATCTGTTGCTTAAAAAAAAATGTAATTAGCAATATGCAACTAAATTTTTTTTAATAACTTTTAAATGCAGAATAATTAGAGAAATTATATTATGTAAAAAAATTATATAATTCCGTTAAAAAAAAGTGGAAATTATTTTTATATTTTTTTTATGCCTCTACTTATTGTTAGAAAAAAAACGACGTGACCAAATTACATCCTCTTCGAAACCGTTCAACTTTCATCTGAAATATTCTTTATGTCATCAAAAATAAATGAATATTCAAGATTCAATTTAATTAGACCACTGTTGTATAA
>NW_012068257.1:0-358 GCF_000956235.1 Wasmannia auropunctata | reverse complement strand
TATCCCCTGTGTGCCTTGTCGACTCAGTTTATTAATTAAATTAAAAGCATATATTAGTACAGGCAGCTAAAAGATGGCATGCGTACCTAAATGTCTTATCATGCACACATTTAGCACACAGAGCTAAATTTATAGCTACGCGCAAAAATTTGATTCGTAATTGTTTCTCCAATGTGGCACTGCCATATGCACATCTACAGCGCATTTAGCATTTATATTTTACAGTATATAGCTATATACTGCATACAAGCTATATATACTGCAAATATTATTATATACTCTATAATATATACTCTATTGCGAAGATAAAATAGCATAGTAGATTCGGCTAAATATCATTTGATTTTAACAGCAAATA
>NW_012068256.1:0-338 GCF_000956235.1 Wasmannia auropunctata | reverse complement strand
AAAACCCATAGCCGGAGGATTCTATGAATACGAACTGCATCGCGTTGCTAATCCCGACGTGTACCTCGTTGAAAAAGTTTTGCGCAAAAGAGGGAATGAAGTATACGTGAAATGGCTGGGATTAGATGATTCACATAATTTATGGATACACAAGGATAACGTGTTGTAAAATAAATTTATATCACAAATTGTTTTTTTCATTATATGCATAAAACATTATGTTTATTTAAAATATATGAGATTATTACAAATATACCATATGTGTTTATTACAAGTATGCGAGTTTTTTAATAATGGTATCTTATAATGTCCCCAAGGCAGGGTAGAATGGTTGGTAG
>NW_012068255.1:0-353 GCF_000956235.1 Wasmannia auropunctata | reverse complement strand
CGTTACGCTGTCGGCACGCGCAGTTATTCAATCTGTAAGTAACACGTAAATATAGTGTTTGTATTAAACAAGATACTGTGCATCAATTCTACAACCACCCAAACCGAGTCCTTCCCACGTTACACCCCACCCACGGTGTAACACTCTTTCACGCCTTGAAATATTAATTAAGCGTTACGGGACACCCTGTATATATATATATATATATATCTGCGCATTACTTACCGCGCCGACTCCTAACAGCCCACTTTCTAACACGTTTGTAATATTATACACTTTGCAAAAGAAGTGATAAGCTTAATCGTACCTGTCTAAAAGCTGTCTCTTATACACATCTCTGAGCGGGCTGGCAA
>NW_012068254.1:0-433 GCF_000956235.1 Wasmannia auropunctata | reverse complement strand
TATCCCCTGTGTGCCTTGTCGACTCAGTTATGTCAATGACGGCGTACTATACTCTAGTGTTGTCCTAGCCAAAATGATCGATTACTGTAAAAAGTAAGAGAGAGATAGAGCGAACGACACACGCCCGTCGGGCGAAAGGGAATCCGGTTCCTATTCCGGAACCCGGCAGCGGAACCGCATACAATTCGGGCCCTCGTAAGAGTGTTCGTCGGGGTAACCCAAAATGACCTGGAGACGCCGTCGGGAGATCCGGGAAGAGTTTTCTTTTCTGTATAAGCGTTCGAGTTCCCTGGAAACCTCTAGCAGGGAGATAGGGTTTGGAACGCGAAGAGCACCGCAGTTGCGGCGGTGTCCGGATCTTCCCCTCGGACCTTGAAAATCCAGGAGAGGGCCACGTGGAGGTGTCGCGCCGGTTCGTACCCATATCCGCAGA
>NW_012068253.1:0-484 GCF_000956235.1 Wasmannia auropunctata | reverse complement strand
TAGACGTCTTGTTGTTGGCAGATATCTTTGAAAATTTTCATAGTTGCGTTGGAAGTTATGGACTTGACCCTGTATACTATTATACTCTACCTGGATTTACGTGGGATGCGATGTTAAAACATACGCGAATCAATTTTGAATTGCTTACTGACATAGATATAGTTATGTTCGTCGAACATGGTATACGCGGCGGTCTGAGTCAATATTCCAAGAGATACGCGCGAGTCAACAATAAGTACATGCAGTCATACGATCCATCGTCGTCGTATTTAATGTATTTCGATGTAAACAATTTATATGGCTGGGCAATGTGTCAACCATTACCATACAGAGATTTTCAATGGGTCAACGACGTAACAAATTTTAATGTTTTGGCTGTTGCGTTAGATTCCCCGATAGGCTACATTCTAGAGATAGATTTGGAATATCCTCAAAATCTTCACGACGCGCACACTGACCTATCGTTCTGTCCGACGCGCGATAA
>NW_012068252.1:0-324 GCF_000956235.1 Wasmannia auropunctata | reverse complement strand
TATCCCCTGTGTGCCTTGTCGACTCAGTTGCAGCGCAAAATTGCATTGAGAGTAATAGCGGCGTACCGCACGGTGTCGTACCCGGCGGCCTTCCTGCTGTCTAGAGTTATGCCAGTGGAATTTTTGGCTCCTAGACTTGAAAGCATATTCGCCGACACCAGGGAAATATTAAAGCAGGAGATTCCAATCACGCACCGGATCCGAGAGCGCATCAGAGAAACCGCGTTGGAAAACGCCCTGACCAAATGGGAGGCAGAATACAGAAGGCCTGGAACTACGGCGGTTGCAGTCAGAGGAGCCTTGGCCCCAGTGCTGGGCCGCTGG
>NW_012068251.1:0-376 GCF_000956235.1 Wasmannia auropunctata | reverse complement strand
GTAATTTAAATGCCATTAATTAAATATTTCGGTTTTGACAAAAGTTATTTTTTAATTAACTTTAATTTGTGCCGTGATCATGTTGCTTGAATTACATAATAACTCGGCAAACTGCAAATCGCTAATTAAAAATAATTAAATGTATATATATCATTACACCAGTAGCACAATTATTTTTCTAATTATGAACGCGTTTCTTCTTATCTTTCAAATCATCATATTCTAATTCTAATAGACTGGAAATATGAATTATATGCTCGCCGATTTCAATAAATATGCATGAAGTTCTTAAAAAAATATAAATAATATGAATATTTATTAAAAACAATTGTGTGCATAATTGTAAGAATTCGATAAATTTATTATATTGATTTTA
>NW_012068250.1:0-383 GCF_000956235.1 Wasmannia auropunctata | reverse complement strand
TATCCCCTGTGTGCCTTGTCGACTCAGTTCTGTTCAAGTAGGTCTTTCCATACGTCTGATGTAATTGAGATTTCTTTGCCTTGAGAATCTGCCAGAATAATGTATACGTGAGAAGGTATAGTCATGGCAATGCCGATGTTTAAAGATTTGTAGCCTGTCTTGGTTAATAAATATTTCCTTTCCAGAATTCTAACAGGAGATCGCCGTGTGCTGTTGTATCTAAAAAATTTAGATGAGTGAATACAAAATATAGATATACATATGTAGAACATTAAACTGCGTGTGTACGTGGTTTTGCGTGTCTCATCGTTGTTTTGGTCCATGTGACAATTATCAATATTCAATTTTTTTTGTTTCTCGTCGTTGTTATCTGGATCTTTTCT
>NW_012068249.1:0-388 GCF_000956235.1 Wasmannia auropunctata | reverse complement strand
TCTCTGCGATCGCTTTAGTCATCTCACTTCCGCTCTTGGCCTTGAGAGGTATGGCCCATGCATGCTTACTCAGCACATCGATAACGGTGAGAATGTAGTGGTAACCTCTGTTGAATCGCGTATAAGGACGCATCTTGACCACATCCGCCTGCCACAGGTCATCGTATCCGCAAACTATGACGCGTCTTCGTGGAAAATTTCTTCTCGCGGGAGCGTGCAGTTCCTTGATCAGCTGCTGCTTTTCGAGACTTTTCTTTTTCGACATGTTCGAGTCTTTTCTATTCAGCGCGATGATGCGTTTCTTGAATCGACTTTCGAAGCTCGTTAATTAGCATTTGCATATTATTTTGAAGCGTGGTAATCTTTCTCTCGATTTCATCCTGTCGAT
>NW_012068248.1:0-386 GCF_000956235.1 Wasmannia auropunctata | reverse complement strand
TAACTTCAAGATTATTTCAGATAAGTTTTACTAAACACATTTTTATTATAAAACTTCTTCTTAATATATATTTTACTAAAAAAATGGATACTTTGTGTGATATTTTATAAACCTTTATATACAGGGTGTCCCGTAATGACCGGACTAACGCTTAAGAGTAGATTCCTGAGATCATTTTAAGACAAAAGTTCCAATACCAAAATGTCGAGACTGTAATAGTTTTTGAATTATAAGTGTTTAAAGTTAACTAATCAGATTGTCTAAAGTTGGCGCGCTCAGGTACGGCACGCGCAACTCCTAAAAACAAAAGCTGACTTATTGCCCCTTTTATTAATATCGATATAAGGATTACATATGTGAATATAAGATTATTTTTATTGATATTA
>NW_012068247.1:0-338 GCF_000956235.1 Wasmannia auropunctata | reverse complement strand
ACGGTGGGCCCACTACGTTTCGACGAAGCGACGACAAGCTCGTACAAGTTTCAACTTGTACGCGACGCGACGATTGGCTTCATATGATCCGCGCCTATTGGTTCGCCGTAGCTCGCGGTATTGATATATAAGGAGGGCGTCTTTCACGAGAAGACAGAAGCCCTTTCGGTCCGAGATCGTTTAACATTAGCGAAACTGTCCGTATTCTTGTTAGACTGTCCGTATTTTTGTTAGACGAGCCGAGACTCGTAACGCGACGGCAAGCCGAGTCTTGTCGGTTATAACATTGTATCCGCATACGAGGCCGAGTCCTCTTCATTAATAAACATCATATATAC
>NW_012068246.1:0-422 GCF_000956235.1 Wasmannia auropunctata | reverse complement strand
AGCTAAACCGCCGAAAGTTGCATTATATAATAATGGAAACGTGCCTTTTGAATTACAAATATTACCTAATACGCGAATATCAACTCTCGGAAAATATACATCAATTGCATCAAATTCAAAACCAGACAAAATTAAACTCTGTGATGTATTTAGTACCTCAAATCGCATTCGTAAGTTTCATATACACTAAGAGAATATTATTTCTTTAACTTTAATTTATTTTTTTAATAAAAAAATTTATACATTATAATACAATAAAAGTAATATGATTTAATGCACAACAAAATTAAAAAATTTATATTCAACAAAATAATGTTTAAATTATATTATTTCTATAAAGTATATGTAATCCAAATAAAAAAATAATAATAAAAAATAATAAAAAATAAAGAATAATAAAAAATAATAAAAAATAAAGAATA
>NW_012068245.1:0-442 GCF_000956235.1 Wasmannia auropunctata | reverse complement strand
TATCCCCTGTGTGCCTTGTCGACTCAGTTTTTCAATTCGACGTCGAATCGATGTCCAATTGATGTTGAAATCATCATATCGACGTCAATTCGACATCGAATTGATGATCATTTCTCACTGGGGAGAACAGAAAAGTCAAAATAATATCAATTTGACGTAAAATTGACCGAATTTACGTCTTTTTTACATTATGATTAAAATCTAGATTTCAAATGACTGAAGAATGACTTTATATTGAATTAGTAAGTCAAGGATTTCCAGAAATTCAACAATTTAGAAAATATAGACTAATGGGAATCAGCGCGGTAATTGGTGCGCAATGATAATTTAAGTGAATATCACTATTTGCTTCGTGTACGTAGATTTATTGCCAAACGTTTCGGCCATAATTCTGGCCATCCTCAGTGGTGTTACAAAATTGCAATCAAATTGTCCTTAAAGT
>NW_012068244.1:0-696 GCF_000956235.1 Wasmannia auropunctata | reverse complement strand
TGCGGCGTTTCTACCATTCAAACGTCGAATCTCGACGTGCGAAGCGCGGAACCGCCGGATCCGAGCGCCCGCGACGTTCCCACCTCTCATACGTCGATTCTCGCCGTTTGAAGCTCGGAAACGTCGTATCCTTGCGTTCGCGGCGTTTCTACCATTCAAACGTCGAATCTCGACGTGCGAAGCGCGGAACCGCCGGATCCGAGCGCCCGCGACGTTCCCACCGCTCAAACGTCGATTCTCGCCGTTTGAAGCTCGGAAACGTCGTATCCTTGCGTTTCGCGGCGTTTCTACCCATTCAAACGTCGAATCTCGGCGTGCGAAGCGCGGAACCGCCGTATACGAGCGCCCCGCGACGTTCCCACCGCTCAAAACGTCGATTCTCGCCGTTTTGAAGCTCGGAAACGTCGTATCCTTGCGTTCGCGGCGTTTCTACCATTCAAACGTCGAATCTTGGCGTGCGATGCGCGGAACCGCCGTATACGAGCCGCCCGCGACGTTCCCCACCGCTCAAACGTCGATTCTTCGCCGTTTTGAAGCTCGGAAACGTTCGTATCCTTTGCGTTCGCGGGCGTTTTCTACCATTCAAACGTCGAATCTCGACGTGCGAAGCGCGGAACCGCCGTATCCGAGCGCCCGCGACGTTCCCACCGCTCAAACGTCGATTCTCGCCGTTTGAAGCTCGGAAACGTCGTATCC
>NW_012068243.1:0-477 GCF_000956235.1 Wasmannia auropunctata | reverse complement strand
TTTATTTTTTTATTGAAAAAATGAATCGTATAACATCACTAAGATCGACGGCGACGACGTATGCATTCACTTCCTTATTATATTTTAACATTTATTTCTTATTTATTTTTTACATTTTATTTTTGTTTTATTCTCTATTTGTTTATTTATTTGATATATAGTTTACTTATATCGTTCCTTATTTTTTTTAAATTCATATCATGTTCTATTTTATTTTATTTTTACTTGATTTGATTTATATTTCATATAATATTTGTTTATTTATTTGACTTTATTTATTTTACTTAAATCATTACTTATTTTTTTATTTAATTCATATCATGTTCTACTTCATTTTATTTTTTATTTGATTCACATTTTATATAATATAATATTTGTTTATTTATTTGATTTTATTTATTTTACTTATATCATTCCTTATTTTTTATTTAATTCATGTCATGGTTTATTTTATTTATTTTTTATTTGATTTGATTT
>NW_012068242.1:0-395 GCF_000956235.1 Wasmannia auropunctata | reverse complement strand
TGAGAGGGAACCGTAACCTAACCTAACCTAACCTAACCTAACCTAACCTAACCTAACCTAACCTAACCTAACCTAACCTAACCTAACCTAACCTAACCTAACCTAACCTTTTACTTTTTTTTTTTTTTGTACGTGGAGAAACCCTTCATGGGTACCCCCCCATCCCGGGGAGGATGGGGGGGTTATGCCGGACTCTTACCGGCTAAAACTCCACGGGTGTCCGCCCTCTGCGCGTTTGGACGGGGCCACCCAGGGAACGCTTATCGCATGACTTCCTGGGTGGCCCCCGCGCCCGCCTAAAGGGCTCTATCCCAAGGGGGGAGAAAGAGAATTATCCTCCCCTCTCGCTGGTTTTGGCCAGCCTTCCTATTAACTTATTGTCTCGGGCGGAGGAG
>NW_012068241.1:0-421 GCF_000956235.1 Wasmannia auropunctata | reverse complement strand
TATCCCCTGTGTGCCTTGTCGACTCAGTTATAATTATAAAAGTAATAAAAATGATTAAAAATATTATTTCTTACTTCGAAGACCCGAGGACATGTATATAATTTTTATAAAGCATAGAAATGTTTCTAAAAATGCAATTTCTCACTTCGAATAGTCGAGGATATGTATATAATGCTTCTAAAGCAAAGAAATTTTTCTCTAAAAATGCAATCTTTCACTCCGAGGGATTGAGGATGTGCATATTATTTTTTGAAAAGCAATAAAAATTTTTGTAAATATAATCTGTTACTTCGAACACTCGAGGACATGTATATAATGTTTTAAAAGCTAAGGAATAGTTCTAAATATGTAATCTGTCACTTCGAAGACTTGAGGACATCTGTATATTTTTTTAAAGCAAATAAATATTTCTAAAAATGCA
>NW_012068240.1:0-514 GCF_000956235.1 Wasmannia auropunctata | reverse complement strand
TCGCGGCGGCGGTAGTCGCCGGCTGCTGGGCCGACGATGGTCGCGACCTGTCCGGGGCCTTCCTGGAGGAGGAGGAGGGGCGGATCCGGGACGTTGTGCGGGACGCGTGCGACGTCTCCATGCCCCATATCCGCCCCGCCGCGCGCCGGGCCGTGTATTGGTGGACGGACGAGATTGCCGAACTCCGGCGCTTGTCCGTCCGCGCCAGAAGAGAATACACACGTGCCCGGCGTCGCGCGGACGACCGGACGATCGCCGAGCTGTATGGCGAGCTCCGTGCCGCGCGGGGCTCCCTGCGCCTGGCGATCAGGAAGAGGAAGACCGAGGCCTGGGCCGAGTTGCTGGCCGACCTGGACAGGGACCCGTGGGGTCGCCCGTACAAAATGGTTCTCAATAAGTTGAGACCATGGACGCCCCCGATAGCGGAGTCCCTGGAACCCCGGCTCCTGGACGCGGTGGTGGAGACCCTGTTCCCCGAAAGGGGACGGGAGATCCCCCCGCACACGGGCCGCCA
>NW_012068239.1:0-638 GCF_000956235.1 Wasmannia auropunctata | reverse complement strand
CGAGGAATTCTACAAATTGTGTCACAATTGTTGGCAACAAAAGTATAGATTTCTAGTGATAGACAAGGACAGCGCACTTGTCAGTGGGCGTTATAGAAAAGGATTTAATGATTTGTGGTACTGTAACGTAGTTAGTTGTTGTCGATACATCGATTGTGCAACATTCCCGACATGGGGTATCGCGAGAGAATAGCGCAACTGATTGAAAAAACGAGCGATTCCATTCGCAAAAAATATCGCGCCTTGAAAACTGGTAGAATGGAAGAAGATATCGCGCTGGAGAGACACTTTAAGCCCATCATCGAGCCTCTAAAACGATTGCTGAAAATATCGCCGACGATGAATTGGTCGAGAACGAATCGTTCTTTTCGGGAGTAGACGAAGGATATATGAAACCAACACTCAAACGAAAAATATCAAGCGCCTCGTTAGACAATTCTATACTGGCTTCCACTCCGGTTAAATCAATGCTGAAACGTTCGAAAACTGTGCCGTCTACTTTGAATGAAATGTCTGAAATATTACCATTACACGATGAATCGTACGCCCCCTCCGTTGAAGAAATTTTCGAAATCGCCAATGAGCCGCTCGTAACATCCGTTCGAAACCAATTGCAAACATCCGAGGGACAAGAAAAG
>NW_012068238.1:0-548 GCF_000956235.1 Wasmannia auropunctata | reverse complement strand
TCTATACCAGCTGGAACAACAGGTATGTTTGGCATAAAAGTGGTTATGTAGATATTAAACCAGATGAATTTGATACACCAGTCAATTTTTGTTTTAAAAGTCATTCCAAAGTAACATGCGATATTTGCGGCAATATTGCTATTATAACTTGTGCATGGTGTAAGCAATCTCTTTGCATACAACATTTTTTTCATGATCATCATATTTGTAATCAGTTTGAACCATAAATATTATATTTACATTATTTGTAATTTTATTAATATCACTTTATTATATTATTGTTATTATATTTTATTAATGTATTATATTATTGTTACTCTAAAAGTCAATAATAATAATAATAAACAAAATTCTTAACACAATTTTGTGATTTTACTGTTTTATTTATACTATAAATTAAAGATGTATTCACTTCATATTATGTATAATTAAATAATGTTAATAGTAAAAATTTAATTAATTTTCTCCTTATTTCTCCTTTTTTCCTTTCTGCAATTTCGTTTTTTTATGTAAAACCTGGAAGTTAAAATTAAATGTTATGATAATTA
>NW_012068237.1:0-342 GCF_000956235.1 Wasmannia auropunctata | reverse complement strand
ATGCTATATAATTTCTTAGCTTTTCTAATAAAATTCATTGTTATCATTGTAAATGTCGAGCCAAATAAGTATATAATTTCAAAATACACGGTTGGTATATTTAGGGGACATGTATACCAACAAAATTGAAACGCAGATTATAATACGAGTTTTTATTTTGTTTAAAAATTGTAACGGTTTCTTGATTTTCACAATAATATTCATTGTTATCATTGTAAATGACGAGCAGAATAAGTATGTAATTTCAAAATACACGGTTGGTAAATTTTGGGGGACACGTATACCAATAAATTGAAACGCAGATAAAAATACAAATTTCATTTTGTTTTGAAATTAAATGAT
>NW_012068236.1:0-425 GCF_000956235.1 Wasmannia auropunctata | reverse complement strand
TATCCCCTGTGTGCCTTGTCGACTCAGTTCGGCATGCACTGAGACATGCATGGCTTAATCTTTGAGACAAGCATATGACTACTGGCAGGATCAACCAGGGAGCTTCGTGTGTGCGTTTTTCTCGAGAGCCAGCGAGCGCAGCACAGAGAGCCGTGTGCGTGTGTCGGTACTTGCCGCCGGTCTTGCGAGCCGGTCGGCGACACTCTGCTTCTTCATTCGTTACATACGTAAACCCATGTGTTATACACCGAACGTGCATGTACACTCCAGGAGTATACGCACAACGTCGGGTTTTGTTAAAAAAAAGATCATGTATATTTTTGTTCTCATTCTCCCCTATGATAGCGGCGCGTAGCCGCTCAGCCCTGACGCTAGATCGACGATGCGATACTCAGACGTCGAGGAACGTGCGTACTCAAAGTACG
>NW_012068235.1:0-738 GCF_000956235.1 Wasmannia auropunctata | reverse complement strand
TTCAATTATACCTTTAAAAGAACTTAAGAATTACTTGAGATTATATTATTCATTAATGCTGTCACACACAAAAAATCGTAACAGATTTACAATAATTTACAAATAAATTAAAAGTAGCAATACCAGATTACTACATATATAAAATTTTGTTACAGAAGAAAGAAATTTCAAGAATTAATAAATATTATACAGTCGGATCTCGATAACTCGAACTTCTACAACTCGAAAATCTCTATAAGACGAAAACTTTCATCCCCTTCCGCTCCGCTATGGAAAACATAAATCGAAATAAAACCTACCTTAACTCGAATTATTTGTCAGGCATTTAGATATATATTTTACCTCTGTAACTGGAATTTAAAGTAGCCAAACCTCTACAAGTCAAAATTCACCTCTATAAGTCAAACTTCCATTGTCGTTACCTCTATAATTCGAAGTTGTAACTATGTGTAACCGTGAGCAGGGCTGGGCTGGGTAAAATACACCATTAAAGTATTTAAAATACAAAATACTAGGAATGTTAGTATTTGAATTACAAAATATAAAATACTTTCAATCTTTTGATTTGAAATACAAAATACAAAATACTTTCAATGTTTCGATTTAAAATACAAAATACAAAATACTTTCAATCTTTCGATTTGAAATACAAAATACAAAATATTTTTAAGTTTTTATTTGAAATACAAAATACTTCTTTGAAATACAAAATACTTTTTAATTTAATCTTTCAATTAA
>NW_012068234.1:0-348 GCF_000956235.1 Wasmannia auropunctata | reverse complement strand
TATCCCCTGTGTGCCTTGTCGACTCAGTCTTCGGCTAGAAGAAGTCTTTGGATCGTGAATGAGAAAGCCTCGTCGACGTTAGACGCGTGTAGAAACGTGATGCGAGAAGTCGGTGACATTCGAGACGATCTCACAATCGGTCCCGCATCCATTGCAACGATAATTAAATAAATTCGTGATTTCGCGAAACGCGCAATACGCAATGTCTTTTGCACGTGCCATGGAGAAGCTGCAGCAGAGACACGAGATGATAAACGAATAAAGTGTATTCATCTGGACAGAATAATAGTAATGAACGCGCATTGAATATATTTTTGACAGGCCCTTCTTAATTTCCCCTTAAATTTT
>NW_012068233.1:0-448 GCF_000956235.1 Wasmannia auropunctata | reverse complement strand
TATTTAAACTATCACGTTTCAGAGCTTGCGGTCGTTCTTGTTAATTAAATATAGGGTTTCTCTGGGCCCTGGGTGAGGGTCTGGCTCTTCTCCGATATTATTCACGATGTCTGAACGCTGTGACTCGCGCGAGTTCCGACTTTCTTGGTGCCTTGATCCCCTCGCGGGGTATCTTTGGGCCCGGGGTCAGGGTCGGGCTCTCCTCCGGTCATCCGATCACTCGCGATGTTTAGACTAATCGAGCATTGTGTCTGGGCTTATCCTGGACTGAGTACATTAAACCAACATCCAGCTGGAGCAGGGGTAAGGCCAATGTTATGGCGACCTTATCTTGAGCTCATCCTGCTAGACGTAGGAGGCCCGGTTATCACACGCCACCGGTAGTGCCTCAATTGCGTTTATACTGCAAACTGCCCCGAAGACGGCGAGTCTGAGAGTATGCATGTAT
>NW_012068232.1:0-423 GCF_000956235.1 Wasmannia auropunctata | reverse complement strand
TGTGTGCCTTGTCGACTCAGTCACGGACCGTGATCGTTGCGATGCACGTCGGTCGTTCTTCTCGCTATTGAAGCGGAGAAGTCGTCGACTCTCGCACGGAGGGTGAGTTACATCGTTCGACGTATTCGGCGACTCGTTCGACGAAACGTCCGGTGTTCGCTCGCGCTTGCCGAAGCGTGCCGTCCAATATAATATTATATACAAACACAGCATTGCCACGAGTCGGTGTCGAGAGACCGAATGGCTCTTATGTGGCGCGCACATAGTGTTGGTCCCGCGATCTTCCCTCGTTCTCAGACGAACGTGATCGGATGAATCGTGGCGCTTAATGAACATCAACTCCACGTATACGAGTGCGACGGAAGTGCGAGATCCCTGGCGGATTTCTCTTCCCGCTTTACTTGTACGCCTTTAGCGAAATTT
>NW_012068231.1:0-518 GCF_000956235.1 Wasmannia auropunctata | reverse complement strand
AAAATCAAATGCTNTAAAAATTTTCNGAAAAAATTTTACCAAATATTTACAAATAACTAGAAAAAAAATGGTCGTGAAAATAGGTGTCGTGGTGGTGGTGAGTTGTGGTGGTGAGTGGTGGTGAGTGGTGGTTGTGGGTGGTGGATGGTGGTTGGTAGTGTTAAGTGGTGAAGGTGAACCAGAAATCGAAAATCTGGAAAATGACTATGACTGATTTCACCTCGGACAATTTTTATATTTTTGATTTCTGCAATAAAATTTTCGAAATTTTCTGAACCAGAAATTGAAAATCTGAAAATAATTATGACTAATTTGCCCTCGGACAATTTTTATATTTTCGATTCTGCAATAAAATTTTCGAAATTTTTGATTTAAAATAGAAAATCTGAAAATAATTATGACTAATTTGCCTTCGGACTAATTTTTTATATTTTTCGATTTCTGTAATAAAATTTTTCGAAAATTTTTCTGAACCAAAATTGAAAATCTGAAAATAATTATGACTAATTACCCCTCGA
>NW_012068230.1:0-387 GCF_000956235.1 Wasmannia auropunctata | reverse complement strand
TATTTCTGTTTCAGCTCTTCCCTGACACCTGTAATTGACATTGCGTTTTATCGTCGATACTTCTCGCGATAGATTCGGTATGTGAAAAGATACGGGATACGGTCTGATTTTGGAGATCGTTGAAAAATGTTTATCATACTTCTCGCTCCGTTTTTCGGTCCATTGAGTCACTTCTGTGTCTCGTGGACTAGCGTCCAGCAAGCCGATAAGCTGGATTAAAACGCGATCATCTGCACGAGTCGTGGGCGGAAGACTCCCCAGAAAGAGGTCCGTCTCAGAACGTCTCGTTACAATGCCTAGCTTCGGCTAGAAGAAGTCTTTGGATCGTGAATGAGAAAGCCTCGTCGACGTTAGACGCGTGTTAAAACGTGATGCGAGAAGTCGGTA
>NW_012068229.1:0-730 GCF_000956235.1 Wasmannia auropunctata | reverse complement strand
CTTTCGTCTTGTAGAGGTCGTTTTTGACTTTTCAGAAACTTTCAAAAACTCCCACAACTAAACGGGTTGCAGATAGAGCCATGGTGAAGAGGACCTTTTTTGTTCCTCTCGACGAGTTCTATAAGGGAAAAATACCAAACCTAAAAAAATCCAAAAAAAACCTTTTTTTGGAACATAAAAAGTCCTGTAACTTTTAAACGGTAACAGATACAAGGTTGGCGCATAGGACCTTTTTTGTAGGGCTCGTCGAGATCTATAGGAAACCACCTTTGGATTTTTCAAAATACGAAATTTTTCAATTTTCAAAATTTTCAAAAAAGTCCCCCAGGGCGAACTGAGATAGCTACGGCACTTTGACTTGTGGGAGGTGATAGAGGGGGTCGTCCTCTGTCGATAAAAACTCCCCAATTCAATTTCAAATCTCTGCTAACCCCAACCAAATCTTGACTATAAAAATAAAATAAAAAAAATTCTAAAAATTCCCGGGACTACCCCTTCTTTATGTCAGCTCGACGAGAGGAACAAGAAAGGTCCTCTTCGCCATGCCTCTATCTCTCGTCCTTTCGCCTGTAGAGGTCGTTTTTGACTTTTCAGAAACTTTCAAAAACTCCCACAACTAAACGGTTTGCAGATAGAGCCATGGTGAAGAGGACCTTTTTTGTTCCTCTCGACGAGTTCTATAAGGGAAAAATACCAAACCTAAAAAATCCAAAAAAACCTTTTTTTGGAA
>NW_012068228.1:0-354 GCF_000956235.1 Wasmannia auropunctata | reverse complement strand
TAAACTAATGCATTGCATGAGTTGTTGCACATTTGCTATACATTTGTTGACATCGAAAAACAATACATTACAAATACAGCAACATAACTGCTTATACGTGTAATCAGTTGATGAAATTTCAAGAGCAAACGATAAGCAATAGTGGACAACATACATTATGTTGTCGGCAACATTACAGCAACATGTTTGTAATAAAAGATTACAAGTTTTACCTTGAGCATGATGAAAACATGTCGACAACAAAACATATATGTTATGCTTTCCATTCGTTGTTGTGTATATGTCTTCAAGTTATGAAGTTTTTTTAATTGTAGTTTGTTGCTAACAGAGTTTTGACAATAAAAAGTGTCACAT
>NW_012068227.1:12807-13417 GCF_000956235.1 Wasmannia auropunctata | reverse complement strand
TAAATTGTGAACTAGTGCAGCAGTTTAGCTATAAAGAACAGACCTCATACATGTGAAATCTTTTTTCCCGCGCTCGGATTTTAGAAAACGCGCGAGTTTGACTACGTTCCACTGTTCACCGTCAGCTGAAGGAAAGTGCCATTCCGGGATCGGCCATTATTGCCAGTGCTTTCTTAGTGTCGCCGATACGATCGCGGGTTATCTGAGTGCTTAGTGTTAATTTATCAAGGTGAACTACGAAAGGATTGTGTACTATCTGCATGTGAAAAAGAACAAAAAGGAGAAGAGGAAGGCAGCCGCGGAATAAGATCGAGCAAAGAACCACCAAGGATAACGAGCTATTGATCGGAAGAACGCAAGGTTCTCCAACTTCATTCGCAGCATTTTCTCCCAAGAGTCGAATCATAAGTGTAGCTCGTGAATCGGCTGAATGGAAAACCGTCTATAAAACAGCATTAAGGCGTAATTTATCGTATGAATCGCAGGAGTATCTTATCGAGATACATCAAGAAGATTCACAGATTCTTGCTTGTAGATTTTCTTTGAAAGGGAACCGATCGTGGACAGCTTTTCAAGATGGATAATTATGATACCGATAAATTTTACATAT
>NW_012068227.1:0-373 GCF_000956235.1 Wasmannia auropunctata | reverse complement strand
CGTGTGCTCTTCCGATCTATTGATTGGTCTCTCATTCTGCTGTTTAAATTTATGTTACATGTTTTATTATAAATATACTGGTTACCAAATGACAAAAATTATTATTAACTATGCTATTAATTGATATATGAGTCTAACATTTACTTTATCCATTAAAAGCTATTTAAATTCTATGTTTCAGATTACATATCAAATTTAAAAAAAAATGAATTTACCAGAGACAATGTGGAAAGTGAAGTAAAAAAGGCAATAGCAAATAAAATCAACAATTACGTTAAGTCTGATGAAGCAAAGAAAATACAATCAAAATTCCTTCAGGAACTTGAAGACGAGAAACAGTCCGTGATTCAACAGACACATGAGCAAGCTTAAA
>NW_012068226.1:0-332 GCF_000956235.1 Wasmannia auropunctata | reverse complement strand
TTAATGTGCTAATGTTCCTTCCGAATTACCGTCATTTTTCGTACGCGCGCGTTCGTCATTATCGACTCAACGTCGATAAATCCACTACTCTACTATGACCCACCGATTCATTGCTGTTGACTGTACTAGATGTACATATATGTATATATATTGTGACGTGACATTTTTCAACCGTCCGTCACAAGGGTCGTAATGCCCGACCGAAGGAGCGCGGTTTTGAATCCTGCGTCCTCCCCGATTTAGGGAGGCGAGCGTATCCGCGCGCGTGCGTTGTCGTGGCATAATATTGACGCGTTTTATTTAATCTTTTCTTTTCGCACGAGCGTAACATA
>NW_012068225.1:0-314 GCF_000956235.1 Wasmannia auropunctata | reverse complement strand
TAGATTTAGTTTTTGCAAATACTAAGGTGAACTGCAAAGTATATGATAAGCCAAAGATAACCGATCATTCATGGTTAAGCGTGGAACTTAATACAAGTAATAATAATGAAAAATACAAAGAATTTATTAGTAGGGACTATAGCAAATTTAGTATAGATGAATTTTTATATGCAGTAGAGGAGAGATTAGAACGACCAAATAATTTAAAGGTTAATGAAAGAGCAGAGAAATTTGTTCAAAATATGGTAGCGGCATTAGATATTGTAGCACAAAAGAAAAGGTTTAAAATTCCAAAGATATGGGAAGGGAAAAAA
>NW_012068224.1:0-405 GCF_000956235.1 Wasmannia auropunctata | reverse complement strand
CAAGTCTTTGTGAATTTTATTTACTTGTTTAGTCAGAAAGTTTAATTCCTTCGACTTTCCGATTTTTTCCAGTGTAACTTTCGTGGTTACATTTGCAATATCCGGGCTATCCCTCATCAGAGTAATGTTGACACTGGGTAAAAAGGTCTCTATTATAGTGGTTTGTACTCGTAGTTCTGATTCGATAATTTCATTCGCGGTTATCAGTTTACAATTTTCCCGTAGTGTTACCTTGCCAGTGCCCACAATACTCTCTTTTTTATCTGGGTAGCCTTGGCATTGCACCGTGATCGCTTCTGCTGACGCGGTGGAATATAACCACGAGTCTTTTGTTTTTACCCACATGATGCTACTGGCGGTTTCAAGAATGATTTTGCAATTTATATTTTTTTCGCCTTTCGTGTA
>NW_012068223.1:0-468 GCF_000956235.1 Wasmannia auropunctata | reverse complement strand
ACTCATTACTTTTCATTAATAGTAAACAAGTCGGTGAAATCACACACACACCTCAATCGCAGACTAATAGTCAATATTACCTTACATAATTTTACAATAAGAGACAACACATACGTATTCTGAGAAAAACTGTATACTTCGTGACGCTAAAAATGGTGAGATATAAAAGTAAGAGACATATTTCAATTATACGAAGCGGATTCTAATACAAATTTTTTTTCTTTATTTATTTTCCATTTTCATACGTAGATTTACAATGAGTCACCAACGTAACAAATTTCAACGTCATGAACATCAGGTTAGATTCCTCGACAATTATTTGCGTAATCTAATATGACGTTCGTGACGTTCAAATTTGTTACATTGTTGAGCCAAAGAAAACCTACGTACGAAAAAAAAAATCTCTTGCAATATATTCGTTGTCACATAAGCTTACATACAATACTTGTTTAATACATCGCATTAAAA
>NW_012068222.1:0-379 GCF_000956235.1 Wasmannia auropunctata | reverse complement strand
TATCTTTTATACATGTAATATTAATTGAATAATAAGACGCTGTACATAATTTTTATTTAATTTAACTTGACGCCATTTACTGATATCAAATCTTTTATACATGTAATATTAATTGAATAATAAGACACCGTACATAATTTTTATTTAACTTGACGCCATTTACTGATATCAAGTCATTTATACAGGTAATAGTAATATATGGTACATATCACTGAAGTAAAGTTAGTTGACATCAAAATACAAAGAAGGATACCATTTAAGTTTTATCTTTTAAAAAAATTATATTTAATTTATATACAAGTTTTTTTCAAGGTTTAACTTGACGCCACTTGACTGATATCAAATCTTTTATACATGTAATATTAATTGAATAATAAGA
>NW_012068221.1:0-408 GCF_000956235.1 Wasmannia auropunctata | reverse complement strand
TATTATATATATTAGTGATACAATTTACAAAATTCTACATAGTTTACAAGTCTACATTGTCTACGTAGCAAAAAGACCATGTAAACATCACGTAGATTTCACGTAAATAATCCGTGTAGACGTAATCTTAAAATCTACGGCACAACCCTGGCTATTACCATCTCGTGCGATAGAAGAAGAAGATGCTGGGAAAAGATACGTTAGGAATCTTCTCGCTTCAGGTAAACATATTTTTATTTTTTCTTGTATTTAATTAATCGAATAAATTTGATTATAAGAAGAACTAGAAAATAATTGTCTAAAAATTTTAGTTGAAAATACGCGCACGGCAGTAGTAAACCCGCTGACGCAAAGACGTCGAGTTGAGGAGGTGCCTGAGGCAGAACCGCCACGACGTAAGCAAAATTT
>NW_012068220.1:0-345 GCF_000956235.1 Wasmannia auropunctata | reverse complement strand
ATAATTGCCTTAGGCCAAATTATTCATAATATTCTTACATTTCTAAATGTACAAATTTTAGTTTTAATACACAGCAATTTAGAAAATTAATTTTTAAAACAGGGAATATATGATTAAAAAAGGAAAAATGTATGTACAAATTTTTTTATGAGAAATAAACGAACACAATGTATAAATCCGCGTGATTTATTATTATTATATTATTATTATTATTACTTTATATTATAATTAAGAATTCTTATTTAAAAAAATTTATTCAGCGATACTCACGTTAGTCTCATCTCGCAAGTCAGACATACCACCGTTGTCGTCGTCGGCATAATAGCTGTCATATTTTATATTTTA
>NW_012068219.1:0-450 GCF_000956235.1 Wasmannia auropunctata | reverse complement strand
TATCCCCTGTGTGCCTTGTCGACTCAGTTCCCGCGATCTTCCCTCGTTCTCAGACGAACGTGATCGGATGAATCGTGGCGCTTACTGAACATCAACTCCACGTATACGAGTGCGACGGAAGTGCGAGATCCCTGGCGGATTTCTCTTCCCGCTTTACTTGTACGCCTTAGCGAAATTTTTCTACGTACTTTGAGTACGCACGTTCCTCGACGTCTGAGTATCGCATCGTCGATCTAGCGTCAGGGCTGAGCGGCTACGCGCCGCTATCATAGGGAGAATGAGAACAAAAATATACATGATCTTTTTTTAACAAAACCCGACGTTGTGCGTATACTCCTCGGAGTGTACATGCACGTTCGGTGTATAACACATGGGTTTACGTATGTAACGAATGAAGAAGCAGAGTGTCGCCGACCGGCTCGCAAGACCGGCGGCAAGTACCGACACACA
>NW_012068218.1:0-332 GCF_000956235.1 Wasmannia auropunctata | reverse complement strand
AAAATATTTTTTTAACAAATAAATATAAACCAAATATATTTTCTACAATATTAATATTTTCTAAAAAAATTTATTAAAGTAAATCCGATATTTTGAGAAAATATAACAAATGGTCAAGTATTTGAATTTTACTGTCTTGTTACTTACAAGCAAAAAATATCACTATATGCAACTTGTGGATACATCACAATGCTATCAATTAAACATAAATGTAATTACAAATGTGGGTATATAAAATTATCAATAATATATATTTGTTTTTATATCGTCTAACCTATCTACGTAATTATAAAATTTTATTCATATTATTTCGTATTTATAACTTATCGAAA
>NW_012068217.1:0-386 GCF_000956235.1 Wasmannia auropunctata | reverse complement strand
GGTGGGTGTAAGTGTAGTAGGTCATACAGGGACGAAATGGGATGTATTAAGACTTTGTAGTGGTGGAGGGGGGGTGGAAAGTGTATGCACGAATAGTGTAGGTGGAGATGAGTATGGGTGTATAGGGTGCTTGGGGGTTTGTGTAGGCGTATACGAGTAGTGAAAGTCGATTTACACCCGGACACCACGAACCCGGACACCGGGACGACGTTTCTTACATATATTTTCCCCCATTTTGACATAAAACTTGAAATATCTCTCTTAATATTCAACTTAGAAAAAAAATAAAACAGTTTTATTACATAATATGACCCCAAGCAATCGATTAAGCCTATTAAAAATTTCGTCCACTTAGCTGTTTTTTAGAAGATCGGAAGAGCACACGT
>NW_012068216.1:0-740 GCF_000956235.1 Wasmannia auropunctata | reverse complement strand
TATCCCCTGTGTGCCTTGTCGACTCAGTCCGTTCGCCCCGATAGCGAAGAATTTTCGGCGCCGGAGGTACACTTGGCCAAAGCAACACGCCGCGGCGGTACCTCGCTTCCAGCGGCTAAGTCCCGCGCGCCTCGGTCTATCGACGTTCGCGCCCATAAGCGGCCGTGCATAAGACCGTGCGTCGCCGACCGCTTGTCCGGTCGGTTGGGTACTATAAGAGGTGCGGTGCGCTCGGCTAGCCGAGCGGTAAGATGCGGTCGTGCGTACACGTTACTCGTGTCTCGTACGCCCCGTACGGCTTCTCGAACGTATATGAAACACGGACCGTGATCGTTGCGATGCACGTCGTTCGTTCTTCTCGCTATTGAAGCGGAGAAGTCGTCGACTCTCGCACGGAGGGTGATTTACATCGTTAGACGTCTTCGGCGACGAAACGTCCGGTGTTCGCTCGCCGCGGCGGTACATCGCTTCCAGCGGCTAAGTCCCGCGCGCCTCGGTCTATCGACGACCGCGCCCATAAGCGGCCGTGCATAAGACCGTGCGTCGCCGACCGCTTGTCCGGTCGGTTGGGTACTATAAGAGGTGCGATGCGCTCGGCTAGCCGAGCGGTACGATGCGGTCGTGCGTACACGTTACTCGTGTCTCGTACGGCTTCTCGAACGTCTATGAAACACGGACCGTGATCGTTGCGATAGCACGTCGGTCGTTCTTCTCGCTATTGAAGCGGAGAAGTCGTCGAC
>NW_012068215.1:0-316 GCF_000956235.1 Wasmannia auropunctata | reverse complement strand
TTAAAAAGTCCACAGGCTAAACGGTGCGAGATAGGAAATTGGTGTAGAGGACCTTCCTTGTTCCTCTCGTCGAGTTCTATATCGGAAAATTGTCCACCCATCTAAAATTCAAAATAAAAGTTTTTAAAAATTTTCAAAAAGTCCACAGCTAAACGGTGCGAGATAGGAGGTTCGTGCAGAGGACCTTTCGTGTTCCTCTTGTCGAGTTCTATAAGGAACAATTGCCACCCATTCCAAATTCAAAAAAAAAATTCTTTTTGAAAATTTTAAAAAAGTCCACAGGCTAAACGGTGCGAGATAGGAAATTGGTGTAGAG
>NW_012068213.1:0-351 GCF_000956235.1 Wasmannia auropunctata | reverse complement strand
TGTTCGACCGTTTGACGCCGTGCCGTCGTAGCGGTGAGATCCCGACGACGGGCGATGGCGCCGTACGGCAAACCGGGCTCGTGCGACGACCGGCCCGTGGACCGGCCGCCTAGTAGGTAAGTGTCACATTGTTTTGAGCCTTTCGACTCACGAGACTCCTAGAGATATCATTTGCCACCTTTGACTAGAGAGGATACGGCCTTAGAGGCGTTCAGGCATAATCCCACGGATGGTAGCTTCGCACCACCGGCCGCTCGAACGAGTGCGTGAACCAAATGTCCGAACCTGCGGTTCCTCTCGTACTGAGCAGGATTACTATCGCAATGACTAGTCATCAGTAGGGTAAAACTA
>NW_012068212.1:0-317 GCF_000956235.1 Wasmannia auropunctata | reverse complement strand
AGACGTGTGCTCTTCCGATCTACATCTTCTGGCAACAGAGGTGCGATTATATTCTTATACTTATGACCCTTGTTACCCATTATTTGACCCTGAGCGCTGCGATCGCGTCTGTATGCGTTTGTAGCTAATAGTAATACTCTGATATTTCTGTAGATTCATCGTCATTGTAGACCGCTTTATTTGGATAACACATGAAAATCAATTCGTAAAGTCCTTGTGTTCCGGTATAACTTTTCCCATCTAATGATTATATTATCGTTTTTATCTAAGGTAATACGTTTGTTGCCGAAGCTTCGTTCCATCATTGCTAAAATAAA
>NW_012068211.1:0-326 GCF_000956235.1 Wasmannia auropunctata | reverse complement strand
TGTTGTCAATTTAAATAAATCCGAATAACCGTATAGATTATATTATTTTGGATATATAATATCCAAAATAATCCGCCTAAACCGTATACATATTTTTTAACATCTAAGTTTGTTTCAGTTACAAAAACACTGATTCAATAAAATCGATTGTAATCCGTCTAAATCCGATTCCGCTAGGAAAGACAACATTAATCTGAATTTTTAATTCAAATTTTTAATTCGAAATTTAGCGATGGCGCGTATGTAATTTCAATCTGCTTTAATAATATCTAATTTTTAGTAATTGAGTTGATTATAATCCGGTGTAATTCGAAATTCACCGATTT
>NW_012068210.1:0-359 GCF_000956235.1 Wasmannia auropunctata | reverse complement strand
TCGTATCCTTGCGTTCGCGGCGTTTCCACCATTCAAACGTCGAATCTCGACGTGCGAAGCGCGGAACCGCCGGATCCGAGCGCCCGCGACGTACCCATCGCTCAAACGTCGATTCTCGCCGTTTGAAGCTCGGAAACGTCGTATCCTTGCGTTCGCGGCGTTTCCACCATTCAAACGTCGAATCTCGACGTGCGAAGCGCGGAACCGCCGGATCCGAGCGCCCGCGACGTTCCCACCGCTCAAACGTCGATTCTCGCCGTTTGAAGCTCGGAAACGTCGTATCCTTGCGTTCGCGGCGTTTCCACCATTCAAACGTCGAGAATCTCGACGTGCGAAGCGCGGAACCGCCGGATCCGAGC
>NW_012068209.1:0-596 GCF_000956235.1 Wasmannia auropunctata | reverse complement strand
TATCCCCTGTGTGCCTTGTCGACTCAGTTCCGGACCCGACCCGAAAATTTTCTAAGTCACGCGCGGCGTGTTGCTTTCGCGCGGCGTGTTGCTTTCGCCGCGTTTACCTCCGGCGCCGAAAATTCTCCGCTATCGTGGCGAACGGACGACGGGTGTGCACGGGGGCACTCGGGTGGCCGAATAGACGTGCGGGCACGGAAATCGACGTAATATTAAGGGCGCCAGCGGAGAAGCGAAGCGTCGATCGGCCAGGTTTTACCTCCGGACCCGACCCGAAAATTTTTCTAAGTCCCGCGCGGCGTGTTTGCTTTTCGCGCGGCGTTTTGCTTTTCGCCGCGGTTACCTCAGGCGCCAAAAATTTTTCCGCTATCGAGGCGAACGGTCGACGGGGGTGCACGGGGGCACTCGGGTGTCCGAATTAGACCGTTGCGGTCACGCGATACGACGTAATATTAAGGCGCCAGCGGGCAGCGAAGCGATGATCGGCCAGGTTTACCTCCGGACCCGACCCGAACTATTTTCTAGGTTCCGCGCGGCGTGTTGCTTTCGCGCGGCGTGTTGCTTTCGCCGCGTTTACCTCCGGCGCCGAAAATTCA
>NW_012068208.1:0-434 GCF_000956235.1 Wasmannia auropunctata | reverse complement strand
TTTTAATTTAGCCGTGTTTGTTTGTAATTGTTAAACNTAAAAATAAGCTTGTTCTTTTATTACTTTAGCATGTTGTACTGTATTATATCTGTTTGTATTGTATCGTATACACATACGAACAGTATATACAGTTTTATATAACATATAGTTTTTGTGATACATATATAAGATCCATATGAGAAACGCAACTAATATAATAAAATTGATATTGTTACGTCCAATCCCCGGGGAATGATTTATTTTCAAAGAAAGGGAAAATCGAAGAGAATCCCGTTTAGAAACGAGCCTGGATTCGAGAGAAGGAGGGGGATACGGAAGGACGTAACCAGATAGCCTGTCTCGCAAATAGGCGCGGTGGCATATGTGCGAGTCGAAGGCGCTTTAAACGAGCTTGACGGACGAGTCAACGTCCTGAAGGGACGATGTTACTCGAT
>NW_012068207.1:0-305 GCF_000956235.1 Wasmannia auropunctata | reverse complement strand
TATCCCCTGTGTGCCTTGTCGACTCAGTAAAAAGCATTTTACAGCTTGAAATCTCTACTTTCCAAATCGGTACTTGAGAAAACGATCCTACTGATGTTTCATGGAATTACACGGATAGAAAGGGAGACCCGACGAATCTCAAAATTTGTTACGAACTTTGACAAGTTCCACGGCGCGAATAAAAATTCGCATGCAAATGCAGTTTACAGCTTTCGAAAGAGTGAATCTTTACCTTTAATTTGCTTTTTTTTTAGCGTTGTACGATTTTTTTTCACCGAGTTATTCAACATTAAAGCAAAAATGGT
>NW_012068206.1:0-567 GCF_000956235.1 Wasmannia auropunctata | reverse complement strand
CTACAGAACTTTTGTATCAATGAAATGTTTACGTCAGGTGAGAGGTTAAGATTGCTCTACGATGCGGAAAAAAGGTAATTTTTAATATTTTTTCATTTTAACTACAAATTTATAATTCGCGCGTTTACATTTTATCTCAATTTCAATCCTGTAAAAGCGTTTTCAAATCCGTTCAGTCGTTTCGGAGTTATTACTTAGAATGCAAATGTCGGTATTCAGCATCCTCTTAAGGTGAAAAACTATATAAGGTTATAAAGGTTATAAACTAAATCTTATTGAACGATGGGACATAAAAAGAAGTATTACTAAAAATAAAAATATATATTGTAATTGGAAATTATTAAACTTTATATGTACCTTTTGTCTTGTAATTAAAATTTCTTCTTTTCCTGCGATAGAAATGATAGCGCGTGCACCCGATGAAAGATGAATGAAAGACGGATAAAGGGCAAAAACACTATCTGAAATAAATTTTCTGTAACTATGGCAGCAGTCGTTTGTTAAGAGCAGTTTGAATATATATAGTGTGTCCAAAACACAGCATCCATTATGGTGTATTCACAATAT
>NW_012068205.1:0-369 GCF_000956235.1 Wasmannia auropunctata | reverse complement strand
GCTCGAACGTCGATCCTGCGTTCGCGGCGTTTCCACCATTCAAACGTCGAATCTCGACGTGCGAAGCGCGGAACCGCCGGATCCGAGCGCCCGCGACGTTCCCACCGCTCAAACGTCGATTCCTCGCCGTTTGAAGCTCGGAAACGTCGTATCCTTGCGTTCGCGGCGTTTCCACCATTCAAACGTCGAATCTCGACGTGCGAAGCGCGGAACCGCCGGATCCGAGCGCCCGCGACGTTCCCACCGCTCAAACGTCGATTCTCGCCGTTTGAAGCTCGGAAACGTCGTATCCTTGCGTTCGCGGCGTTTCCACCATTCAAACGTCGAATCTCGACGATCGTATAACTTCGTATAATGTAGGATCCGAGC
>NW_012068204.1:0-398 GCF_000956235.1 Wasmannia auropunctata | reverse complement strand
CAAACAAAAATGGAAGCAAATCAGAAACTCTTTGAAGAAAAAATAAACGCGGCATTGTTGAAACTGTCACTCACGACAGATAAAATGTATTCCATGCTGAAGAGAATGCAAGATTCTTCACTCGTTACAGGCAGTTCTCACATGCATATCAATCCGAGCAGCAGTAGCACTGAGTCTATCAGTTCATTTGTGCAAAAGTTTCAATTTCCATTAAATACGGTATCGGATGTATTAAGTTTCAACAAGGAAATTTCAACTAATAGAGAATATAGAACGTACTTGGTAAGTTTTTATTTTTGTAGTTCGTGGCACTTTTTAACCTTGGTGCATCAAGTAACAAAAAGATTTTCCAGTCTTTATCAAACGCGCATTTTAAAATTATGAATAACTAGCATTTA
>NW_012068203.1:0-372 GCF_000956235.1 Wasmannia auropunctata | reverse complement strand
TACACGGTATTGTAGCGCCTGCATTGCCGCGAGTAAATCTCCTAATACGGCGTCGCGGCTAATCCCGGGCTGCCTTGAAGCACGCGGGACTGCTGATCCTCGAAGCCGATTTATTTCCGCGTCTATTTCTTCGCTAGTCGGCTGTAGGTCCTGTTTCTTCCGGATGAGGATCCCACCGCTGCCACCAATTTGTTGTGGGGGGGGGGGGGTTGAGGGTCACAAGAGGATCCGACTCCGCGGGGGATCGGGACTTCACTTGGTTATAACTTCACGTTAAATAATTCCGACACTCGGTGTAGACTTTTAAGATAATATATTTTCTTTAACTCACTTTATTACACAGACTTGATTTCTTTAAGCACCTTCACCTTA
>NW_012068202.1:0-562 GCF_000956235.1 Wasmannia auropunctata | reverse complement strand
GTGATCTCCATTAGTTGATTGCGCTTTTGATTCATGACATTGAATTTCTGGTGCATCATTTTTGCACGTTCTATTTATCTCAGTAACTTCTGGCTGCTGCTTTAAGTAATATTTTACTCTCCTGTAGTAACTACTACTATGTTTAAACACTTTTTTCCCCATTATGGTTAAACATCACAGTAAACTAATTTCATGAATAAGTTGTATGTACACAATTTCTACGTAATAACGTTCATATTCACAGTTGTATAAACGTTTTAAAAACCTAAAATTATGACTCAAAAATCGGGTTAAATATACGGAGTCGTATAAACGTTTCAAAAACAGTAACATTTATATCATAAGACGACTAATTTTTAAAGAGTTGTAAAGACGTTTGAAAAACTTGTAATAAATATTACAAGACGGCTAACATACAGTGCCCGCCAAAAGTTCCGGGCTACCTAAAGAACTTTTGAATGGTTTGGAATATAGGATTGAAATTTATAGGGATACAATGGGATCACAAAGTCTATTATTTAACCACAAAAACACCCTTCTCCACACCTCCGGGGGACGGGGG
>NW_012068201.1:0-408 GCF_000956235.1 Wasmannia auropunctata | reverse complement strand
AATTCCGGCTGGGGTTTTGATAGTTGAAAACAGATAAATCACCTTTTTTTCTGAGGAGATAAACTTTCTCTTACGAAATTTCAGAAATCTTGAGTTTGTTTTGCGATTAAATTTTATTACATCCTTTTGTGAGTTTTTATAGTTCCGCTGCGACGGTACGTCTAAACAGTATTTGTTTTTCTTATATCTTGGAACATATGGATCTCAAGCGCATTTTGAAATCGAATTTTACTGCCGCGGATAATACATATGTATATAAAAAAAAGGTTTTTATCTGTTTTCGAAATTCTTCGGTTAGAAATTTCTCTTGTTTGTTCCGATAATTTGAAATAAATCTTCATAAAATGTTTTCTCGAAATAAATCTTCCCAAGGAGACAGACAACGGTTGATCTCGTTGGGTCGATGTT
>NW_012068200.1:0-415 GCF_000956235.1 Wasmannia auropunctata | reverse complement strand
TATCCCCTGTGTGCCTTGTCGACTCAGTTATCGAGGCGAACGGACGACGGGGGTGCACGGGGGCACTCGGGTGGCCTAATAGACGTGCGGGCACGCGAATCGACGTAATATTAAGGGCGCTTGCGGGGAAGCCTCGATCGGCCAGGTTTATCTCCGGACCCGACAGAGCCAAAAATTTTCTAAGTCACGCGCGGCGTGTTGCTTTCGCGCGGCGTGTTTCTTTCGCCGCGTTTACCTCCGGCGCCAAAAATTCTCCGCTATCGAGACGAACGGACGACGGGGGGTGCACGGGGGCACTCGGGTGGCCAAATAGACGTGCGGGCACGCGAATCGACGTAATATTAAGGGCGCTAGCGGGGAAGCGTCGATCGGCCAGGTTTACCTCCGGACCCGACAGAGCCGAAAATTTTTTAAG
>NW_012068199.1:0-976 GCF_000956235.1 Wasmannia auropunctata | reverse complement strand
TATCCCCTGTGTGCCTTGTCGACTCAGTACCTCCATCAGGGTTTCCCCTGACTTCGTCCTGACCAGGCATAGTTCACCATCTTTCGGGTCCCAACGTGTACGCTCTGGGTGCGCCTCTTCTCGCGATGAGAACGAGACGCCCCGGGAGTGCGGAGCCGCATCGCGACGCGGCCCATCCTCCCTCGGTCGACAACCAGGGCCGACCTTCACTTTCATTGCGCCTTTAGGTATCCGCTGAGTCCCAATGACTCGCGTACATGTTAGACTCCTTGGTCCGTGTTTCAAGACGGGTCCTAAGAGTACCCAAAGCAGTAGCGTCGCCGACCGGTATCCGTCGCCACGCGCGACCCCCGCGAAGAGGCGCGCGCGCGGCGAACGTTTTGCAGGCCTGTCGAAGGTTAAGATATTCTCTCTTACCGCACGACAGCGGGCCAGGCACGGCGACGGCGCTAGGTCCGTTAACGTCCGTGTACCGTGGCGCGCGCTTGACGACGGCCTCGACGCACACTCCGGCGCGCGCACGCGGAGTCCCTCGTCGCTCCCGAGAGAGCGGAGAGACTCGCGGCGCGACGAGAGAGCTGCGGCCTGATACCTTGCGTGTACCGCCGGGCAGCCGGCCGGGCGACCGGGGGTTTGACGCGCGCCGTTTTACCGGCGGCGCGTCAGTCACCGCACCCGGGCCGTAGACCGACACCCAGCGGGTCGCGACGTTCTACTAGGGGAGAAGTGCACGACGGCGTAACGCCGGACATCGACGCAACGGCAGCGTGTCCGCGCGCGAGCCGCGAGGCCCCGCGGGACATCGCCCACCGACGCGAAGCCAGCGTCGCTGACGATGAATCTCCCCGTTCGATCTTTTGGGTTTCTTAGGTTTACCCCTGAACGGTTTCACGTACTCTTGAACTCTCTCTTCAAAGTTCTTTTCAACTTTCCCTCACGAGATCGGAAGAGCACACGTCTGAACTCCAGTCACTTA
>NW_012068198.1:0-488 GCF_000956235.1 Wasmannia auropunctata | reverse complement strand
AATTTTGTAACTATAACGTTAAGAGATAAATTGCGTCTTGTATTTCACGCATTACAAACTAAATGAAATAAAACAATAATATAAAGAATAAAACGCAAACGACGCAATCTGAATAAATCATCTTGCGCGCATTTATACGTTATTATCGCGGGTCGCTGTTTCGACCGAAAAGACGGCCGGTTGCCTATCTTCAGGCGTGGTCGCGCCCCTTTCCTTGGCTGTTTTGACCGACTGACAAGGGAAGTTTGCGAACCCGAAAATTCAGAAAAATCTGACTCTTGGTGTAAAAGTAGAGCAGTTCATCCCTAGCATGAAACTATTTTTCGTTGGTGCTCAATTCCGTTTTAAAGGGATGAAACCACCCCTTGAAAAAAATCGGTTTTTTTCTTCCGACGTAAATATCGTCGAAACTATGAGAGATAGAAAAAAATGGTTTGAATCAAAGTTAAATGGCATGAAGTGAACTTTATGATAGTAGTAAAAAAAAT
>NW_012068196.1:0-356 GCF_000956235.1 Wasmannia auropunctata | reverse complement strand
TCCCCTGTGTGCCTTGTCGACTCAGTCCCTCGCCGCGTGTTGCTTTCGCCGACGGGGCCGACAGGCGCTCCGCGGCCAAGTACCTCGCCTGACTACGTCGGGCCAGCGCTCGGTCAGGTTAGCCTCCGGTCAGGTTAGCGCTCGGTCAGGTTAGCGCTCGGTCAGGCTAGCGCGTACGTCGGGCCTACCGCCGGCGGGGCTGACGAGCGGTCGGCGGCCAAGTTCCACGCCGCGTGTTGCTTTCGCCGACGGGGCTGGGCGCGCGGCTAAGTCCCTCGCCGCGTGTTGCTTTCGCTTCACGGGGCTGGGCGCGCGGCTAAGTCCCTCGCCGCGTGTTGCTTTCGCCCCGCGGGGCA
>NW_012068195.1:0-598 GCF_000956235.1 Wasmannia auropunctata | reverse complement strand
TATCCCCTGTGTGCCTTGTCGACTCAGTTCCGTGTGCAAGACGGGTCCTAAGAGTACCCAAAGCAGTAGCGTCGCCGACCGGTATCCGTCGCCACGCGCGACCCCGCGAAGAGGCGCGCGCGCGGCGAACGTTTTGCAGGCCTGTCGAAGGTTAAGATATTCTCTCTTACCGCACGACCAACAGCGGGCCAGGCACGGCGACGGCGCTAGGTCCGTTAACGTCCGTGTACCGTGGCGCGCGCTTGCGACGGCCTCGACGCACACTCTGGCGCGCGCACGCGGAGTCCCTCGCGCTCCCGAGAGAGCGGAGAGACTCGCGGCGCGACGAGAGAGCTGCGGCCTGATACCTTGCGTGTACCGCCGGGCAGCCGGCCGGGCGACCGGGGGTTTGACGCGCGCCGTTTTACCGGCGGCGCGTCAGTCACCGCACCCGGGCCGTAGACCGACACCCAGCGGGTCGCGACGTTCTACTAGGGGAGAAGTGCACGACGGCGTAACGCCGGACATCGACGCAACGGCAGCGTGTCCGCGCGCGAGCCGCGAGGCCCCGCGGGACATCGCCCACCGACGCGAAGCCAGCGTCGCTGACGATGAATCT
>NW_012068194.1:0-670 GCF_000956235.1 Wasmannia auropunctata | reverse complement strand
TCGGCGGTTCCGGCGCTTCGCACGTCGAGATTCGACGTTTGAATGGTAGAAACGTCCGCGAACGTCAAAGGNTACGACGTTTCCGAGTCTTCAAACGGCGAGAATCGACGTTTGAGCGGTGGGAACGTCGCGGCGACTCGGATCCGGCGGTTCGGCGCTTCGCACGTCGAGATTCGACGTTTGAATGGTAGAAACGCCGCGAACGCAAGGATACGACGTTTCCGAGCTTCAAACGGCGAGAATCGACGTTTGCGCGGTGGGAACGTCGCGGGCGCTCGGATCCGGCGGTTCCCGCGCTTCGCCACGTCGACGATTCGACGTTTGAAATGGTGAAAACGCCGCGAACGCAAGGATACGACGTTTCCGAGCTTCAAACGGCGAGAATCGACGTTCGAGCGGTGGGAACGTCGCGGGCGCTCGGATCCGGCGGTTCCGCGCTTCGCACGTCGAGATTCGACGTTTGAATGGTAGAAACGCCGCGAACGCAAGGATACGACGTTTCCGAGCTTCAAACGGCGAGAATCGACGTTTGAGCGGTGGGAACGTCGCGGGCGCTCGGATCCGGCGGTTCCGCGCTTCGCACGTCGAGATTCGACGGTTGAATGGTAGAAACGCCGCGAACGCAAGGATACGACGTTTCCGAGCTTCAAACGGCGAGAATCGACGTTTA
>NW_012068193.1:0-306 GCF_000956235.1 Wasmannia auropunctata | reverse complement strand
AAAAAAAAAATATTAAATAAAATGTTAAATAAATATTTTTTCCAAAATGAGTTCAGGAAATGAAAAAAAAAACATTTAAAAAACATTTAAAAAACATTAAAAAAATATTGTGTGCTGATTGGGAAGTAGCAAATTACGTGACAGAAAAATCAAAGATGAGATCCAGCAGCAGCATACTTGGCGCGCCTGTTTTTTATATATATTATAATATTATAAATACATATATGTTATATATATATTTTTTATTGCTAAAGCAGCACGTGTCATGTGCTTGACTACGTTGATATAAGTATCATCCGTATCATA
>NW_012068192.1:0-467 GCF_000956235.1 Wasmannia auropunctata | reverse complement strand
TATCCCCTGTGTGCCTTGTCGACTCAGTTTTGAAAAAAATTTGTACAAATTAATGAATAACGCGGTATTTGGCAAAACCATGGAGAATGTGCGCAATCATGTCGATGTGCGGCTTTTAACAAAATGGGAAGGTAGATTTGATGCTGAGGCGATGATCGCGAAACCAAATTTTCACAGTCGTAGCGTCTTTTCGGAGAATCTGGTCGCGGTAGAAATGCGCAAACTCGAGGTCAAGTTTAACAAACCAATCTACGTGGGTATGTGTATTCTCGACATATCCAAGACTTGTCTGTACGAATTTCACCACGAATACATGCTACCGTCTTTTCAAGAAAAGTGTAAAGTAATGTACACCGATACTGATAGTCTTATTTACCACATCGAATGCGACGATGTTTATGAAATCATGAAGCGTGACATTAGGAAATTTGATACGAGCGATTACGCGGCTGATAATGTGTACGTAT
>NW_012068191.1:0-480 GCF_000956235.1 Wasmannia auropunctata | reverse complement strand
GGATAACAGTAAGGGGACACGTTCCCACACGGCGACAAACAAATCACTTGGAGTAATAAGTTGACAGTTTTTCCTTTTATAAATTGAATTATCACAACACTTTCGCGCACTTACTCGATTTACTTACGCGATTTATTCACGTACTTAATTTATTTTCGAACTAATCTATCGGTTCCATTATTAGTTAATCACTATCGATTAAGTATTCGGCGGCTGAAAATTACTCGGAGAAAGAAATAACACTACACATTACACTAATCAACTAAAAGTATTGCTTTCGTATAAATTGTATCTTTCACTTTCACGCACGGATTTACTCACGCACTTGATCGATAAAAGTTACGCACTCAAATAATTCCGTATTATTACAAATCAATATTATTGCTATTAATCACTATCCGTTACTCATTCGGCAACTTAAAATCACTTTAAAGGAAGAAACGCGTTACAGTACACGTTACTCGACGCGGAGACTCTGCT
>NW_012068190.1:0-483 GCF_000956235.1 Wasmannia auropunctata | reverse complement strand
CTTCCGATCTACAAGATTGAAATTTTGCGAAGAAGAAGACACTTCCTCGACGACGACCACAAAAGAGTTGTGAGAGAGAGACGAGAGAGTAGAGAAAAAGACGAGAAAGTGGTGAGAGAAACGAGAAAGCCAGGAGAGAGACGAGAGACAAGATTGAAAAAAGGGACAAGATTGAAATTTTGCGAAGAAGAAGACACTTCCTCGACGACGACCACAAGAGAGTTGTGAGAGAGAGACGAGAGAGTAGAGAAACAGACGAGAAAGTCGCGAGAGAAACGAGAAAGCCAGGAGAGAGACGAGGGACAAGATTGAAAAAAGGGACAAGATTGAAATTTTGCGAAGCAGAAGACGACGATAACGATATAGCAGACCAAAGAGACCATATAATATTGAAATTTTAACGAAAATTTAACGAAGAAAAAGACGGCGACAACAAAGGCGGCAAAATTATAAATTATAGACGAAAGGGGACAAGATTGAAAA
>NW_012068189.1:0-373 GCF_000956235.1 Wasmannia auropunctata | reverse complement strand
TATCCCCTGTGTGCCTTGTCGACTCAGTTGTATGCTATACGAAGTTATTACGTGGGTAATCGTAATCTGAGCAGCGCTGCGAACAATGGATTGGGTTTCGCCGATGCCAGTAATACAGACGGCACGTTTAACTTTTGGCAACCGAAGGCTCTGAGCCAGCGATTCGGTCATCAAGGTTGAAACGGAACCTTGATCGATGAGGGCACGCACGGTAACGAAACGTCCGAGGGGGGAATACACGCGAACGCGGGCAGTCGCAAGCAAAATTTTGGAGTTTGGCGCCACGGTACGAGACATTAAGTGTGACGCCACTTCGGTGTCAGCGGTGACTGATGTCGAAGCCGACGCTGGCTCGGACTCGCTCGTTTTTGCA
>NW_012068188.1:0-460 GCF_000956235.1 Wasmannia auropunctata | reverse complement strand
TATCCCCTGTGTGCCTTGTCGACTCAGTTCTTCCCGCTTTACTTGTACGCCTTAGCGAAATTTTTCTACGTACTTTGAGTACGCACGTTCCTCGACGTCTGAGTATCGCATCGTCGATCTAGCGTCAGGGCTGAGCGGCTACGCGCCGCTATCATAGGGAGAATGAGAACAAAAATATACATGATCTTTTTTTAACAAAACCCGACGTTGTGCGTATACTCCTCGGAGTGTACATGCACGTTCGGTGTATAACACATGGGTTTACGTATGTAACGAATGAAGAAGCAGAGTGTCGCCGACCGGCTCGCAAGACCGGCGGCAAGTACCGACACACGCACACGGCTCTCTGTGCTGCGCTCGCTGGCTCTCGAGAAAAACGCACACACGAAGCTCCCTGGTTGATCCTGCCAGTAGTCATATGCTTGTCTCAAAGATTAAGCCATGCATGTATCAGTGCATA
>NW_012068187.1:0-676 GCF_000956235.1 Wasmannia auropunctata | reverse complement strand
ACGAGATGCCTAAGTGACTGGAGTTCAGACGTGTGCTCTTCCGATCTAAAAGAAGTGAAATCAAAATATTATTTCAAGTATATTTATTGTAATTAAATTAAAAACTAAAAAAAATAATATACCTCGAAAAAAATATTGTATCAAATTAAACAAATAAAATTCAAGTTGTATTATTTTCAATGTATACGTAATAAATAAAAAAAAGAAATGCAATAGATAGTGTAATGAGGGCCGCAGAAATTAAAAAGAGATTTTGCGATCGATAACAAGTAGCAAATTACGTGACAGAAAAATCAAAGATGGGGAGAAATCTCGAGTAGCAGCACACTTGGCGCGCCCGTTTTTTATACATATTATAATATTATAAATACATATATGTTATATATATATGTATTTTTTTTATTGCCAAATTAGCACGTGTCATATGCTTAATTCGTTGATATAAATATCATCCTTATCATAAAATAGTTGATAAGTAATAGTTGAAATTAATTTAAATATACTAAATTTGCAACATAAATTCTTCTACTAATAAACTTTTTATAATTTTTATTGCCAGAGCAGCACGTTATATGCTTAACTCGTTGACATAAGTATTATCCGTATCATAGAATAGTTAACAACAGTAAATGAAATAATAACTTGTGATATTACTGTAACAAAATTCAAATTATTA
>NW_012068186.1:0-471 GCF_000956235.1 Wasmannia auropunctata | reverse complement strand
TATCCCCTGTGTGCCTTGTCGACTCAGTCATTATACGAAGTTATACGATATCATTGAATTCTTATTCAAAAGATAGATCCACGTCTTCATTACTTTCCCGCTCCTTCCCGTTCGCGACGGTCCCTGTTCGGGCGCCATGTGACAACCGTTCGTTTTATCGCTCGCTAGCTCGGATTAGGACTAGCTCGCCGGAGCCAGGGCTAAAAACGTGGTTCGTGCGGAGGGAAAGGCGCGGGATCAGAATAATCGGAGACTCGAGGCTCGGTAGTAATCTACGTTTATTTCGTGTGTGTTACAGTAGAGTTTGTTGCGCGCGGACGGACGTATTTACAATTATGTACAAGAAATGCCTTCACTACGTGAGGCCTCTGGCCCCGTGCTCGCGCCGGTGGGGTCGGTTAGACGGACGGTACGCGGACGCGGTAGCGGAACCGTTCTGCTATTTCTGAGGTGCGAGTATGAGAGGAAGGA
>NW_012068185.1:0-883 GCF_000956235.1 Wasmannia auropunctata | reverse complement strand
TAAAGATTCACGCTTTCGAAAACTGTAAGCCGCCTTTATGTACGAAATTTAATTCAGATCATGGAACCTTGCAAAGTTTGAGGGAAATTTTGAGATTTGACGAATTTTTTTTGCGAACTTTGCAAAGTTCCAGAAAGTAAAATAAAAATCGCACATTGGTGATTGGGTACTGAAATTAAAGCTAAAGATTTACGCTTTCGAACGATGTAAACCTCATTTGCGTGCGATTTTTTAGTTTAGTTTTTGGAACTTCGCAAACTTGGTAAAAAATTTTTAGATTTGATGCATCTCCATTTGCATCCGTGCAGCTTTGTAAAGAAATAGTAAGTAATTTAATGAATTATGGGTGTCGAAAGTAGAGACTTTAAGCTTTGAAATGCTTTTTTGATCATTCCGATACGATCATTTTTGAAGAAGTTACACTCTCTTGAAATTTGCCTATTTTTAGTGATCAGAATGGGTGATGCTTTAATTTTGCTGTCGAGTGTATATATTATATATATATATACACATATATTAGACCAATTCTTTCTCATTCTTAATTTTTTGTCTTCTCATTATTATTACTTTTCTTATATCAAACAGAAATTTTACAAAAGAAAGAAACTAATATGAATATGGACATATTTTGTGTATAATTATATATATTTATTTATGTTTATACAGGGTGTCCCGTAACGCTTAATTAATATTTCAAGGCGTGAAAGAGAATGAAATTTTGAACTAAAAGTTCCTCTTTCAATTTTGGCTCAGACCATTATTTACAGAGTTATTAACGAATAAAGTTAATCAATTAGATCGCGCTTAGCCGGAGTATGCAGGAGCGTAGCGTGCCGTATGTGCGGCTTTTCGCGCTCACTTCACATACATTCTCCTGTGAAGT
>NW_012068184.1:0-661 GCF_000956235.1 Wasmannia auropunctata | reverse complement strand
TATCCCCTGTGTGCCTTGTCGACTCAGTCGCGTGTTGCTTTCGCCCACGGGGCTGTCGCGCGGCTAAGTCCCTCGCCGCGTGTTGCTTTCGCCCCACGGGGCTGTCGCGCGGCTAAGTCCCTCGCCGCGTGTTGCTTTCGCCGACGGGGCTGGCGCGCGCGCGTGGGGTCTCGTCTAACCGACAAGACGAATCCCCAAGCCGAGGGCTGAGTCTCAACAGATCGCAGCGTGGTAACTGCTCTACCGAGTACAACACCCCGCCAGGTACCTAAGTCGTCTACAGACGATTCCGAGTCTCGACATCGAACTCGCGAAACTCATGTTCGACCGTTTGACGCCGTGCCGTCGTAGCGGTGAGATCCCGACGACGGGCGATGGCGCCGTACGGCAAACCGGGACTCGTGCGACGACCGGCCCGTGGACCGGCCGCCTAGTAGGTAAGTGTCACATTGTTTTGTAGCCTTTCGACTCACGAGACTCCTAGAGATATCATTGCCACCTTTGACTAGAGAGGATACGGCCTTAGAGGCGTTCAGGCATAATCCCACGGATGGTAGCTTCGCACCACCGGCCGCTCGACCGAGTGCGTGAACCAAATGTCCGAACCTGCGGTTCCTCTCGTACTGAGCAGGATTACTATCGCAATGACTAGTCATCAGTA
>NW_012068183.1:0-371 GCF_000956235.1 Wasmannia auropunctata | reverse complement strand
AACCACATCAATAGAAATACACCACAATCTTTGGTAATTACGGAACATAGGAGAGAGTTTTTACATGAGTTTGATTGGGACCACGTTGAAATAATGGATCAAGAAGCTCATCTTAACAAACGACTAATTTCAGAAATGATTTATAAAAAAGCAAACAAGAGGCCTGAATTTACAGGGTGATACAGAGCTTCTTGATTCATATTACTGCGACATTATCAGTAATTTTAAAAAGGTTTGATTAATTTATAAAGTCTATGTGGACATGTCTTAATGTGCGAGTGTAAAAAACTTTACACTTTGAAGTGTAAAAAGAGGGGATACTGTAGACAACTTTGAATGTCTTTGTCAGTTATCCTCAGTCCTTTTGTTAG
>NW_012068182.1:0-325 GCF_000956235.1 Wasmannia auropunctata | reverse complement strand
TTGTATGCTATACGAAGTTATTACGTACGTGGTGCATCGCCTCTTTCAAATCTTTGGCCATTTTACTCTGATTCGCGGTGGCCACCTCGAAGGCTTTGGCCATCGCCAAGTTGCTCTTTGAGATATCACTCAAAGCTCGTTGAAATTCGACTGCAAATAGTTTATTTAAATGTCTGGTTTTAACTCTTACCTCTGAATAAAGTCTTAAATTTTGGATCCAAATACTCTACTTCTAGCTCTTAATTGATTATTTACAGTCACTCTTACTCATTTGTTTGTCGTCCATGAGGGGTCTAAAAGGCCTTCTTTCTCTTATCGCATCTTG
>NW_012068181.1:0-357 GCF_000956235.1 Wasmannia auropunctata | reverse complement strand
TATCCCCTGTGTGCCTTGTCGACTCAGTTTATACGAAGTTATACGATGCCAACACCATGTCATCCGCATATAATAACGAATAAATGCAAACTCTCCATTAATACCCGTCTTAGAACTTACACGATGCGTGGGCTGCGCATTGCATCTCATTGCGCCATTTGCAGAAGTACGCAAAACGACCGCGAACCATAAACATACGCACATGTATTACTGCGACATTTAAATTATGAAATAATAATCCGTTTCATCGAATAAGTCCGAGTTCCACGTTACGTTAATTATCTAACGTTAAAAAAATTACCTTTTAAAAAAAGAAGGAGTCAAGCGGTATAGGTTCTTCGAACAAAAAATTGTTGA
>NW_012068180.1:0-300 GCF_000956235.1 Wasmannia auropunctata | reverse complement strand
ATTTTTGTTGGTTACTAATTACTTCGTATTAATCGCATAGAACAAAATTTCCTTTCCACGATTAAAACACACATGCTAATGTATCTGGCTCTGGTGCATTTTGTACCAAAAACGGGAAAAAATGAAATAATTACAGATTTCGTTATCCATTTTAACCTCAACATGGCGACTAATGCTATCAATTTACCAAAACGTTTACTTCGTGGAAAAGTTAGGCAGGATATATGCTCGAAATGAAGGCAGAGCCAGATGTACAATAAAGAAATGAGTATATGTGAGTCGTTAGAATTAAGTATAGAA
>NW_012068179.1:0-381 GCF_000956235.1 Wasmannia auropunctata | reverse complement strand
AATTAGTCATATTCATTTTTCAGATTTTCGATTTTGGTTCAAAAATTTTCGAAAATTTTATTGCAGAAATCGAAAAATATAAAAATTGTCCGAGGTCAAATTAGTCATAATTATGTTTCAGATTTTCAATTTTGGTTCAGAAAAATTTTCGATAAATTTTATTACAGAAATCGAAAAATATAAAAATTGTCCGAAGGCAAATTAGTCATAATTATTTTCAGATTTTCTATTTTGGATCAAAAATTTCGAAAATTTTATTGCAGAAATCGAAAATATAAAAATTGTCCGAGGGAAATCAGTCATAGTCATTTTCAGATTTTCGATTTTGGTTCAATAAATTTCGAAAATTTTATTGCAGAAATCGAAAATATAAAAATTGTC
>NW_012068178.1:0-536 GCF_000956235.1 Wasmannia auropunctata | reverse complement strand
TCACCCCCGTCGTCCGTTCGCCTCGATAGCGGAGAATTCTCGGCGCCGGAGGTAAACGCGGCGAAAGCAACACACCGCGCGGGACTTAGAAAATTTCAGCTCTGTCGGTTCCGGAGGTAACCTGGCCGATCGACGTCTTCCCTCGCTAGAGCCTTTAATATTACGTCGATTCGCGTGCCCGCACGTCTATTCGACCACCCGAGTGCCCCCGTGCACCTCCGTCGTCCGTTCGCCTCGATAGCGGAGAATTTTCGGCGCCGGAGGTAAACGCGGCGAAAGCAACACGCCGCGCGAGAGGAACACGCCGCGCGGGACTTAGAAAATTTTCGGTCGGGTCCCGAGGTAAACCTGGCCGATCGACGCTTCGCTTCCCGCTGGCGCCCTTAATATTACGTCGATTCGCGTGCCCGCACGTCTATTCGGCCACCCGACGTGCCCCGTGCACCCCGTCGTCCGTTCGCTCGGTAGCGGAGAATTTTCGACGCCGGAGGTAAACTCGGCGAAAGCAACACGCCGCGCGAAAGCAACACGCCGCA
>NW_012068177.1:0-449 GCF_000956235.1 Wasmannia auropunctata | reverse complement strand
ATGTATGATAACGTATGTACAAATGAGGATAGCATATGGACATACAAACTTATCCTTTTGGGGATATCCTTATAGTGTCCACAAATGTATATCCTATGGACAGCTTGTAAGACTCATGGATGTCCCGACCAGAAATGGACATAAAACGGATGTCCATAGAATATCCTATGCTGTCTGGGAAATTTTATTAATTAGCATTATATACCAGAAAATAAAAGAAAATACACACGACAAAATTATGATTAAAAAAATAGGTTTGGAAACTAATTTTAGTTTATATTTCTATAAGCGGTCACCCATCCAAGCTATGTACCTAGTCCAGCGCTGCTTAACCTTCCTGATCGTTCGGGAACTGTTGCTTCGTGATGATCTATAAACATTTATTGGTAACAAATATATACCGCAGTGATACATCTGTTGAATAGAAGTTGTCAAGAAGATTGAATACA
>NW_012068176.1:0-613 GCF_000956235.1 Wasmannia auropunctata | reverse complement strand
TGATCCGGCGGTTCCGCGCTTTGCTCGTCGAGATTCGACGTTTGAATGGTAGAAACGCCGCGAACGCAAGGATACGACGTTTCCGAGCTTCAAACGGCGAGAATCGACGTTTGAGCGGTGGGAACGTCGCGGGCGCTCGGATCCGGCGGTTCCGCGCTTCGCACGTCGAGATTCGACGTTGAATGGTAGAAACGCCGCGAACGCAAGGGATACGACGTTTCCGAGCTTCAAACGGCGAGAATCGACGTTTGAGCGGTGAAAACGTCGCGGGCGCTCGGATCCGGCGGTTCCGCGCTTCGCACGACGAGATTCGACGTTTTGAATGGTGGAAACGCCGCGAACGCATGGATACGACGTTTCCGAGCTTCAAACGGCGAGAATCGACGTTTGAGCGGTGGAACGCGCGGCGCTCGGATCCGGCGGTTCCGCGCTTCGCACGTCGAGATTCGACGTTTGAATGGTGGAAACGCCGCGAACGCAAGGATTACGACGTTTCCGAGCTTCAAACGGCGAGAATCGACGTTTGAGCGGTGGAACGGCGCGGGCGCTTACGGATCCGGNGGTTCCGCGCTTCGCACGTCGATATTCGACGTTTGAATGGTGGAAACGCCAA
>NW_012068175.1:0-608 GCF_000956235.1 Wasmannia auropunctata | reverse complement strand
GCTATACGAAGTTATTACGTGGTCCGGAGGTAAACCTGGCCGATCTACGCTTCCCCGCTAGCGCCCTTAATATTATGTCGATTCGCGTGCCCGTACGTCTATTCGGCCACCCGAGTGCCCCCGTGCACCCCGTCGTCCGTTCGCCTCGATAGCGGAGAATTTTCGGCGCCGGTGGTAAACGCGGCGAAAGCAACACTCCGCGCAAAAGCAACACACCGCGCGGGACTTAGAAAATTTTCCGCTCTGTCGGGTCCGGAGGTAAACCTGGCCGATCGACGCTTCCCTGCTAAAGCCTTTAATATTACGTCGATTCGCGTGCCCGCACGTCTATTCGACCACCCGAGTGCCCCCGTGAACCTCCGTCGTCCGTTCGCCTCGATAGCGGAGAATTTTCGGCGCCGGAGGTAAACGCGGCGAAAGCAACACGCCGCGCGAAAGGAACACGCCGCGCGAAACTTAGAAAATTTTCGGGTCGGGTCCGGAGGTAAACCTGGCCGATCAACGCTTCCCCGCTAGCACCCTTAACATTATGTCGATTCGCGTGCCCGCACGTCTATTCGGCCATCCGAGTGCATCCGTGACTGAGTCGACAAGGCACACAGGGGATA
>NW_012068174.1:0-394 GCF_000956235.1 Wasmannia auropunctata | reverse complement strand
TATCCCCTGTGTGCCTTGTCGACTCAGTCATTATACGAAGTTATACGATTCTTTCAAACTTTCCAGTCGCGCTATACGAGCGATGACAGATTGTCTCACATCGATCGATATCGCGGATTTCGACTCTGCTCATCGAGCGAATTGATGAATTCGTCGACATGCTCTTCCCACGCGATAAAGTCTTCTCGCGTAATCAGCCGGGTGACTTGCTCGTCCAGATCTCTTATCGTTTGCTCCATGTTCTTTTTAGCACGAATACACAAATATTTTGCAATGTCTTTCTCACTCTGTGCAAATAGGACACATGTTACATGGCATTATTTGAAACAACGGACATTCGCACCCCCAGCATGAATAACCGTCGTGAAGTATAAATTCTTCAGTAGTGTGTCTT
>NW_012068173.1:0-627 GCF_000956235.1 Wasmannia auropunctata | reverse complement strand
TAATTGCACATTGGCGACAGAAACCGAGTAGGATCTGTGCAACGCAATCTGAAAGCACATTGGCAACAGAAATCGAACAGATTTTTCAAACGCAGTATTATCGTCAGATTGTCGGCAGAAATTGAGCAGGAGCTGCGCTGTGACGCTATCACTGAATACTTACAATACTGCCGCTAGGTAGTGTTTGTTGGTATCCGTTTCTCGCATTTAAAATTTGTCGAACCCCCTTATATAATCAATATCGAAGCTCAGGTATGTCATAATTATTTGCGTATTATTCATGTATATTAGTATGAATTTGAATAATATTTATGCACCAAAGAAGCTAAGTATTATAAATGTGCATAGTATTATTAAAAAATGGTTGCTAGTGTAGAGAACAAAGGCAAAAATATATTTTTAGATTTGAATATTTTCGAAAAAATAGGAGTCAGTGCTTTAATATAAAATACATATATTAATTTTTATTAATAAAACAATTTAAAATTATTTTTTTAAAATAAAATTTAGAAAAAAATAAAAAGCCATTTTGTTAAATTTCAGTACCAATAACAATTTAAATGTTTACTACAAAACTGCAAAGTGTGCTTGATTTTTGTTCTCAGTCTGCTATCAGATTGTGTCGCG
>NW_012068172.1:0-541 GCF_000956235.1 Wasmannia auropunctata | reverse complement strand
TCTTTCGGGGCCGTGCTGTCCTCCGAGGAGGAGAGAGGAGCCAGTCTTCCCTGGGCGTCGTCCGAAATGACACAAACGAGTGGGAGAGGAGAAGAATGAGGGTTGTTGACCGAGGCGTCAACGAGATCTGGCGCGGGCGCGCGCGCGACGAAGGTGTCGCGCCGCCGCCGCCCGGAGACCAAGAGCGCCCCAAGTACAAGTGGAGATATATATATATAAGATACGTTCGCCCCGAGGAGAGAAGAGCGCGACGACGGGACCTCGACGCGAGAGTCACGTCGCGCCGCTCCGCGCCGCCGCCCTGCGTAGGCCGCCCCACCGTACTCTCGGTGAGAGGTGCGCCTCGAGAGAGGTGCGCGCGCGTGCAAAAATGGAGCCGCGCCTGCCGTGCGCGGGCTCCAGCCTCGGAGATGATACGTCTCTCCTCTGTACTCCGCGGGTACTCGGTCTCTCGGAGCAGTCGCGATCTCCGGCCCGAGGAGCCGCCCTGGTGTGTGGATCGCGCGAGCCGACCGCGCGCGTGTCCGAGTCCACGAAAGCA
>NW_012068171.1:0-432 GCF_000956235.1 Wasmannia auropunctata | reverse complement strand
CGTATTCTTGACTCAATTCTAAGACGATTTTTCCTTTACAAAAATTTTGTCCGAAGCTTAGTTTTCAAATTATAACGAGAAATAGTTAGCAAATTACGGGCCGCGTACGGATAGTAGGCAGGGGCGGCGCAACTTACTGTCCGCCGGCAGGCGGTACGCGGGACCGTCGCGACGATCAGCTGACTACACGCGCGAATAAACATGCGTTTACATTCTCTCTCTCTCTATGTTTTTCACATACACACACACACGCACGCACGCACGCACGCACGCACGCAATATCTTACCTTTTGAAAGATTTGTCGACTTCTCGAAAAAGATGGATTAATTCCCATGTGATTTCCACGTAATGAGTATTTATTTTAATAAATTTTCAATAGTTTTAATGCAAACGTCACAAGTTATCACTGACACAGATCAAATAATTAGATA
>NW_012068170.1:0-452 GCF_000956235.1 Wasmannia auropunctata | reverse complement strand
ACGTGTGCTCTTCCGATCTGTATTTGTTATGCATAAATCATATGCACGCGTGTCACGTCAGCATATAAAATTTAATTATTAAATTGAAAAAATTCCTTTTAACTATTTTCATCTCGCTGCCAGAAATCGCCCGAAATCCTCTTTCTGAATTTCCGTAATGCAGCGAGACAAAAAAACGGGACGGGAGTGTGTCCGTGAGATAAACAAGCCGCTCGAGCTTCGCGCCTTCGTGTTTGTTAGCTGCTGGTGAGACAAGGACGACCGAGATTGATGTCTATCCTTGTCTAACTAATCTACTCGCATTCCTGCACATAGCACGGAACACAACCGCTAAATCGTGGACATAGCACGGATCACCACCAAAAATTCGTGGACATTACCGACAATTTCGTGGACATTGGTTATGTAGTTCAATGTCCACGTTTTGTGGACATAGAGGCGCTGAAACCAGC
>NW_012068169.1:0-757 GCF_000956235.1 Wasmannia auropunctata | reverse complement strand
TATCCCCTGTGTGCCTTGTCGACTCAGTCCCTCGATAGCGGAAAATTTTTGGCGCCGGAGGTAAACGCGGCGAAATCAAACGCCGCGCGAAAGCAATATCCCCTGTGTGCCTTGTCGACTCAGTCCGGAGGTAAACCTGGCCGATCGACGCTTCCCCGCTAGCGCCCTTAATATTACGTCGATTCGCGTGCCCGCACGTCTATTCGGCCACGCGAGTGCCCCCGTGCACCCCCGTCGACCGTTCGCCTCGATAGCGGAGAATTTTCGGCGTCGGAGGTAAACGCGGCGAAAGCAACACGGCCGCGCGAAAGCAACACGCCGCGCGGGACTTAGGAAAATTTTCGGGTCGGGTCCGGAGGTAAACCTGGCCGATCGACGCTTCCCCGCTAGCGCGCTTAATATTACGTCGATTCGCGTGCCCGCACGTCTATTCGGCCACGCGAGTGCCCCCGTGCACCCCCGTCGTCCGTTCGCCTCGATAGCGGAGAATTTTCGGCGCCGGAGGTAAACGCGGCAAAAGCAACACTCCGCGCGAAAGCAACACGCCGCGCGGGACTTAGAAAATTTTCGGGTCGGGTCCGGAGGTAAACCTGGCCGATCGACGCATCGCTTTCCCACTGGCGCCCTTAATATTACGTCGAATCGCGTGACCGCACGTCTATTCGGCCACCCGAGTGCCCCCGTGCACCCCCATCGTCCGTTCGCCTCGATAGCGGAAAATTTTTGGCGCCGGAAGTAAAACGCGGCGAAAGCAACA
>NW_012068168.1:0-392 GCF_000956235.1 Wasmannia auropunctata | reverse complement strand
AAGGTGAAATAAAAGTGATTATATTTTAAAAGAGTAACAGAGTGTCGGAGTTATTGAATACAAGTGTAATCCCGTTCCCCCGCGGAGTCGGATCCTCGTATTGTGCCCCTCAATCACCCGGGCACAACAAAAACATGACATGAATTAAATAAAAAATAAGGAATAATATAGTAAAATAAATAAAATTAAATAAATAAACAAATATTATATAAAATGCGAATCAAATAAAAAATAAAATAAAGTAGAACATGATATGAATTAAATAAAAAAATAAGTAATGATATAAGTAAAATAAATAAAGTCAAATAAATAAACAAATATTATATAAAATAATGAATCAAATCAAATAAAAAATAGAATAAAATAGAACATGATATGAATTTAAAAAAATA
>NW_012068167.1:0-868 GCF_000956235.1 Wasmannia auropunctata | reverse complement strand
CAGTTGATTACGCGAGAAGACTTTATCGCGTAGGAAGAGCGTGTCGACGAATTCATCGATTCGCTCGATGAACAGAGTCGAAATCCACGATTATCGATCGGTGTGAGACAATCTGTCATCGCTCGTATCGCGCGACTCGGAAAGTTTGAAAGATGCGGTGCGCGGACGGTTCGTGCATGTGGGTGCAGGATTCAGTGCTGGACTCAGATGGCGTGAGATAGACGCAACTTTCAACAGTCGTATATTGACTGGCGCAATAATAAATTCCAGACACATTGAACCTCGACGGTTTCTGGAAGATGCCCGAGAAATTGTGCTCGAACGTGTGCGAAATGTTATGCAGAGACATAATAATATCAAGATAAACACTGTATTCAATGGTGAATTCGTAACGGGTGACAAACGTGATAATAAAAGTGTTATTACCAGAAACTGTGAACTCTATCTTTGCTCCGATTTACGCGTGTGGTACGATTCGCGCGTTGTTGAACCTACCTTAGCGTCGCTGGAAGAATTTCAAGAACGTGACAGTGGGTGGGCATTATCGCGTATATTGAACTTGTTAGTTAATATAAATAAGTTTAATCCTTTGCACGCGGGATGTCATATTCAGTTACCGCGAGAAATTATAACGAAGAAAGCGGTCGTGAACGTGCAATCTATGGACATTGCATGTTTCGCATGGTCGGTGGTAGCTGCTCTATATCCAACTAAAAGTCACGCGGAACGGGAATCATCGTATCCGCATTATAAATCTGTGTTAAATTTCAAGGACATTCAATTTCCAATGACGTTAAGTCAAATAAAAAAGTTTGAGAATCTCAACGCAATCTCCATCAACGTATATACCATCGAGAACGTGGAACAA
>NW_012068166.1:0-354 GCF_000956235.1 Wasmannia auropunctata | reverse complement strand
TTGTTATCGTTTCCAATCATTAACTGTTTTCTACCATTAGCTGATAAAAATAATTTTAATCGTTGAAATATCGATAGAATGTCTACAGTAACTTATCGTTTTGATAAAATTTATCATAAATAATTAAAACGTTATCCTAATGAATTGCTCATACATGTTAATTTTTTTATGGTTCATAACCACCAGGGGTCGGTCGTATTTAAAATAATATTATTTAAAATATGTATTTTAAATAACAAAAAGTAAAAGAGTTATTTAGTATTTATTATTTTAAATAGCTTCTTCTGATCTATTTTATATTTAATATTTTAAATATGTTTTTGGAATCTATTTTATATTTTTCATTTTAAATAA
>NW_012068165.1:0-325 GCF_000956235.1 Wasmannia auropunctata | reverse complement strand
TGTGTGCCTTGTCGACTCAGTCCGTCGCGGTGCTCTTTACTGAGTGTCGAGTCGGGCCGGTACGTTTACTTTGAACAAATTAGAGTGCTTAAAGCAGGCTATCCTCGCCTGAATACTGCGTGCATGGAATAATGGAATAGGACCTCGGTTCTATTTTGTTGGTTTTCGGAACCCCGAGGTAATGATTAATAGGGACAGATGGGGGCATTCGTATTGCGACGTTAGAGGTGAAATTCTTGGATCGTCGCAAGACGGACAGAAGCGAAAGCATTTGCCAAAAAATGTTTTCATTAATCAAGAACGAAAGTTAGAGGTTCGAAGGCGA
>NW_012068164.1:0-369 GCF_000956235.1 Wasmannia auropunctata | reverse complement strand
TCTTAAATTATAGTTTTAACACTATTTTCACAATTGATAGTTTGCTATTAGTTCTGACTTAATCCTTTTATTTATTCGGAAACAATCGAGGTTTTGTTCGCCTCTCAATCTCTCTTTCTTTCCCTCATTCTTCGACCGCTGCTTGTTCCATGTGTGGCGCCATCTCCTAAGCGGTTTTGATGATTTGCGCATGCGCATGTACACGAAGCTTACATATACAGGGTGTCCCAAAATAAACTTTTGTCCTTAAAATGTCATATTCCTGACTGAATTCTGAGACGATTCTTCCTTTACCAAAATTTTATCCGAAGCTTTGTTTTCAAATTATAACGAGAAACAGTTTGCGAATTACGGACCGCGTATGGATGA
>NW_012068163.1:0-349 GCF_000956235.1 Wasmannia auropunctata | reverse complement strand
TGTCGTCGCCGTCGATCTTAGTGATGTTATACGATTCATTTTTTCAATAAAATAAATAAAATGTATATAAATTAAAATTAAAATAAAATTTAAAGTCAAGGCTCCAATTATTTCAATATTAATAAAAGAAGTGAAAAAGGGCCAACGAGCCAAAGCTTGGGTGTTGTATCGCGCCAAAATATATATTTATTAATTTCACAATTTCATGACGATTTGAAGAACAGACGTTTCGACCCCGAACGAGTCATTTTCAATGTTCTATAAATTAATTAATACCTAACATAAATTAAAACCATTACAATAAATAGATACGCTCACAATCCGCATTTTCATAATCGCAGTCCAAATT
>NW_012068162.1:8143-8956 GCF_000956235.1 Wasmannia auropunctata | reverse complement strand
AAAAAAAATAAAAAACGTAACTCTGCCATTGACGGTCCCAAGCCCGTATTTGAAAAGAGGAGGGTGAAAAAACTAGGTCCATTGATAAATGACATAAGACTTGTAATCAACAAATTCCCACGTATTCAATCTTTTGTAAATCTGGCATCACCTTCGTGATCAGCGATCCCAAAAAAACCCCGAGTAACAAGTTTCAGGCAAATTCGAATAATTTTTATAAAACTCATCCGCCATATTGGATCCGCCATCTCGGATTTTTGAAAACTGACATTAGATTCGTAATCAGCGACCCCAAAAACCTTTAAGTAAGCAGTGTCAAAAAAATTTCCTTTCTTTGAAACATTTTGTGATCTAAACTTATACTCCCTATTCAGCAATTTTATTCTAACTGTGATCCATCATAACTATCACTTAACCCAACGTAAAAGGGTTTCTATAGGGTGTTTTGGAAAGCTATTGACATCTACTTTCAAGAAATACAATCAAAAAAATGCGACGTTTGAGCCCAAAAATCGGCCTTATTGACCCTCCTCCTTTTGAATGAAGTTACCGTGCAAATTTATATTCAACAAATATGTCTTGCAGATGTACTGTTAACAAAATTTGCCCATACTGAAGAATATAAAAAGTTTTCAAGTATTTTGAGTCGTTGGCTGTCTGGAGCTGCAGATCGTGAAGGAAGGCGGAAGCAGCGAGTACGTTAAATAGATTAAGATTTTGTGGTGTGCGTTATGTGTATATACTTGATTTTTATTTCTTTGTGTTCTTCTGCATTCTATTTTAAAAAATATACATTAAATATTTAAAGTTAAA
>NW_012068162.1:0-332 GCF_000956235.1 Wasmannia auropunctata | reverse complement strand
TCGCGCGATTCGTAAATTTTTCACGGATAAAGGTGTAACTATGACTCTCGCGGGAGTCCCGACTCGCGGGATTTCAAAACTCTTATGAGTTTCGTTGCGCCTTCAGAGTCGGGCTCTTCCTCCGGTTATCCGATCACTCACGACGTTTGGATTCGGGTATTGTGTCTGGGCTTATCCTGGACTGATTTACAATAGACCAACACCCAGCTGGAGCAGGAGTAAGGCCAATGTTATGGCGACCTTACTCTGAGCTCATCTGCTAGGCGTAGGAGGCCCGGTTATCACACGCCACCGGTAGTGCCTCAATTGCGTCTATACTGTAAGCTGCCCCA
>NW_012068161.1:0-310 GCF_000956235.1 Wasmannia auropunctata | reverse complement strand
TTTGTTTTTTATTATATGCATAAAACATTATGTTTATTAAAAATATATGAGATTAATACAAATATACCATATGTGTTTATTACAAGTATGCGAGTTTTTTAATTTATAATGGTATCTTATAATGTCCCCATGGCAGGGTAGAATGATCGGTAGAATTAGGCACAATGTATCGCTTATCATCGTACGGACTTAGAGCGAGCTTCGTCTCGGATATCGTATACACTTCGTGCAACTTTGATCTTATGCAAGATTGCTATCGCGTCATTTCGGTTTCGTCCAGCAGACATCGACACGTAATCGTTAAATGTTA
>NW_012068160.1:0-413 GCF_000956235.1 Wasmannia auropunctata | reverse complement strand
CGATTCTCGCCGTTTGAAGCGAGGAAACGTCGTATTCTTGCGTTCGCGGCGTTTCTACCATTCAAACGTCGAATCTCGACGTGCGAAGCGCGGAACCGCCGGATCCGAGCGCCCGCGACGTTCCCACCGCTCAAAGGTCGATTCTCGCCGTTTGAAGCGAGGAAACGTCGTATCCTTGCGTTCGCGGCGTTTCTACCATTCAAACGTCGAATCTCGACGTGCGAAGCGCGGAACCGCCGGATCCGAGCGCCCGCGACGTTCCCACCGCTCAAACATCGATTCTCGCCGTTTAGGAACTCTCGGAAACGGTCGTAGTCCTTGCGTTCGCGGCGTTTCCACCATTCAAACGTCGAATCTCGACGTGCGAAGCGCGGAACCGCCGGATCCGAGCGCCCGCGACGTTCCCACCGCTC
>NW_012068159.1:0-597 GCF_000956235.1 Wasmannia auropunctata | reverse complement strand
GTGACTGGAGTTCAGACGTGTGCTCTTCCGATCTCCTCGAAAAAATTGTATTAGATTGAAAAAAATGAGACCTTTGTATCATCTTAAATATATAATACAACTTCGAAAAAAAAACTATTGTTAAATCATAAAAAAAAACTTAAGTGGCATTATCTTCAATATATAACAATCAACGAAAAATTTATTTTGTAATTAATATACCCCGAAAATACTATTGTATCAAATTAAACAAACAAAATCCCAAGTTGTATTATCTCTAACGTATTCATGATTTAAAAAAAATTAATTTAATAAATTAAAAAATATAATACTACCAAAAAAGAAGTGAAATCAAAAATATTATTTCAAGTATATTTATTGTAATTGAATTAAAAACTAAAAAAAATAATATACCTCGAAAAAAAAATTGTATCAAATTAAACAAATAAAATCCAAGTTGTATTATTTTCAATGTATACGTAAAAAATAAAAACAAGAAATGCATTAGATAGCGTAATGAGGACCGTAGAAATTAAAAAGGGATTTCGATAACAAGTAACAAATTACGTGACAGAAAAATCAAAAAACGAGCGCGCCAAATATGCTGCTGCTGGAGAT
>NW_012068158.1:0-353 GCF_000956235.1 Wasmannia auropunctata | reverse complement strand
TATGAGTGAGCAAATCACTAGGAAAGAGAAGGAATGAAAGAGAGAGAGAGACAGAGAGAGAGAAGACATGCTCGAGAAGCATGCTATCAGCGCTTTATTACATTAATCAAACTTTATTGTTTATTAATGTTAACTAAAGGTAGTACAACCCAATATAGCGCTGATAACACTTTCCCTTCTTATTTAAATAAAAGGAGATAATGCCCCACGACATTGATGTAACTTACGGATACGGATGTCTGTGCGGCTTGCGCCGATCTAACTGATGTTTCTTGAATTTCAGGCAACGCCTCGGCCATCTCCGAAGCATCTATCTACAAATTATTAGAAAAGATAAAAAGAAATCAAACATA
>NW_012068157.1:0-439 GCF_000956235.1 Wasmannia auropunctata | reverse complement strand
TGTCTGCATCTTATACGTCACGATTGCTATCTGCATGTATATCCGCAATTACCCAGTAAGAAGGCTGATGTCGAATCGACGTCGTTTCGACGTCGATGTCATCGAAAACTCATCGAATCGAAATTGACATCGAAAATCAGGCCATTTCGATCAAATTGTTTTGATATCAAGAAATACTTGTTTCCAAGTTACCAATGTCCAAAACCCAAAATTAGTCTAAAATTAGAAGTTAATCATGCATATATACGCAGTGAGAAATAATTGGTCGAAAAAACGTCGAATCGACCCTAGAACCCAGTGAGAAATGGTTTTTAATTTGATGTCGAATCGATGTCAAATTGATGTCGAAATCATCATTTTGAATTGATGATCATTTCTCACTGGGGAGAAAAGAAAAGTTAAAATAATATCAATTTGACATCAATTTGATCGAATTTAC
>NW_012068156.1:0-322 GCF_000956235.1 Wasmannia auropunctata | reverse complement strand
TGTGTGCCTTGTCGACTCAGTTGTTGCTTTCGCCCCGCGGGGCTGGGCGCGCGGCTAAGTCCCTCGCCGCGTGTTGCTTTCGCCCCGCGGGGCTGGGCGCGCGGCTAAGTCCCTCGCCGCGTGTTGCTTTCGCCCCGCGGGGCTGTCGCGCGGCTAAGTCCCTCGCCGCGTGTTGCTTTCGCCCCGCGGGGCTGTCGCGCGGCTAAGTCCCTCGCCGCGTGTTGCTTTCGCCCCACGGGGCTGTCGCGCGGCTAAGTCCCTCGCCGCGTGTTGCTTTCGCCCCACGGGGCTGTCGCGCGGCTAAGTCCCTCGCCGCGTGTTG
>NW_012068155.1:0-484 GCF_000956235.1 Wasmannia auropunctata | reverse complement strand
TAAAATAATAAAGATATATACTTCGGGGCCCAAAGAAACCCCGCGAGGATATCAAAAAGACCAAGAAAGTCGGAATTGTCGCGAGAATCACAGTGTTGAAACATCGTAAATGCTCCGGTAACCGCGTGGAAGTAATCCGTGGAGCTCGACCCTTACCCGGGCCCAAAGAAACCCCGCGAGGGAATCAAGGACACCAAGAGAGTCGGAATTCCCGCGAATCACAGTGTTCAGACACCGTGAATAATCGGAAGAAAAGACCAGACCTGACCCCAGGCCCAAAGAAACCCCGCGAGGGAATCAAGGACACCAAGAGAGTCGGAATTCTCACGAGAATCAAAGTGTTGAAACATCGTGAGTGATCCGGTAACCGCGCGGAAGTAATCCAGGGAGCTCGACCCTTACTCCGGGCCCAAAGAAACCCCGCGAGGGAATCAAGGACACCAAGAGAGTCGGAATTCCCGCGAGTCACAGTGTTCAGACACCA
>NW_012068154.1:0-311 GCF_000956235.1 Wasmannia auropunctata | reverse complement strand
AAATGTTAATAAGAATTTTAATAAATTTCAGAAAGAATATGAACCAAGAAAAGATGAGAAAGCAGATGAGGTAAATCTTATTTCCAATTCTTAATTAATTATAAAATAATTATTTTAAATACATATTAAGTGTACTTTGCTTTCCAGTATTTTTTAAATTTCTTACATGTCTAAATGCAAGAAAGTAATACTGTAATGTACAAAAACTGGGAACAAAATTTACTATCGCATTATGTATTTATGATATATTTACAGGTTTCTAGTCTATCAATCGGTGGTGATGAAATGTCTCTTAGAGATAGTATACATGA
>NW_012068153.1:0-470 GCF_000956235.1 Wasmannia auropunctata | reverse complement strand
TCCTGGCGGCACGCTCGGTAAAAACTCGTGTATCGTATGCACACACTTGTCGTTACTATACGCACCCGCGGTCACGTTACACTCTATGCGAATGATGTTTACATTCATGATATTTATCAGTACGTTCGGTTCGTGCCATTGACGTGGTTCCAGCGTGCGATTTGATGAAAATCCCAACAGCGATCCAATGTTACAGGATTTTGTGAAATTTATCTGATACGCGCACTTGATCTCGCTCTTCATCGTATTGTTATTGGCGCGAATCACCAGCGGGTAATCGTTCTCATCCTCTTCATTGCTTTTCGTTTTCTTTCTCGCAGCATCATTTGGACGAACATGTAAGATTGCACGTTTCAAATATTTTGCAATATCATGCAGTTCGTACGATCCTTCGGGAATTACAATCTCCTTGTCGTCTTTTTCGAAATAAAATTTATTATTCGACGAATTTACATTGGGTATCGTATAAA
>NW_012068152.1:0-322 GCF_000956235.1 Wasmannia auropunctata | reverse complement strand
CCCCCAGACAGCACAGGATATCTGTGGACATCCGTTTTATGTCCATTTCTGGTCGGGACATCCATGAGCCTTACAAGCTGTCCATAGGATATACATTTGTGGACACTATAAGGATATCCCCAAAAGGATAAGTTTGTATGTCCATATGCTATCCTCATTTGTACATACGTTATCATACATATCCGTATTATCAAAATATTTACCGGAGATACTTAAATATATATATATATATATATATATATATGTATTAAACAAAAATTTACATTCACTAAATAGTTATTTAAACAATATAATAATTAATGTTAATAACTTTCATAATAAA
>NW_012068151.1:0-330 GCF_000956235.1 Wasmannia auropunctata | reverse complement strand
TCTCTCTTGGTGTCCTTGATTCCCTCGCGGGGTTTCTTTGGGCCTGGGGTCAGGGTCTGGCTCTTCTCCGATTATTCACGGTGTCTGAACACTGTGACTCGCGAGAATTCCGACTCTCTTGGTGTCCTTGATTCCCTCGCGGGGTTTCTTTGGGCCCGGGGTCAGGGTCGAGCGTCTCCGGATTACCTCCGCGCGGTTACCGGATCACTCACGATGTTTCAACACTTTGATTCCCGTGAGAATTCCGACTCTCTTGGTGTCCTTGATTCCCTCGCGGGGTTTCTTTGGGCCCGGGTTTAGAATCTGGCTTTTCTCCGATATTATTCACGA
>NW_012068150.1:0-524 GCF_000956235.1 Wasmannia auropunctata | reverse complement strand
CGCTAGCAGGGAAGCTTCGATCGGCCAGGTTTACCTCCGGACCCGACCCGAAAATTTTCTAAGTCCCGCGCGGTGTGTTGCTTTTGCGCGGAGTGTTGCTTTCGCCGCGTTTACCTCCGGCGCCGAAAATTCTCCGCTATCGAGGCGAACGGACGACGGGGGTGCACGGGGGCACTCGGGTGGTCGAATAGACGTGCGGGCACGCGAATCGACGTAATATTAAAGGCGCTAGCAGGGAAGCGTCGATCGGCCAGGTTTAACTCCGGACCCGACCCGAAAATTTTCTAAGTCCCGCGCGGTGTGTTGCTTTTGCGCGGAGTGTTGCTTTCGCCGCGTTTACCTCCGGCGCCGAAAATTCTCCGCTATCGAGGCGAACGGACGACGGGGGTGCACGGGGGCACTTGGGTGGCCGTAATAGACGTGCGGGCACTCAAATCGACGTAATATTAAGGGCGCTAGCGCGGAAGCGTAGATCGGCCAGGTTTACCTCCGGACCCGACAAATCCAAAAATTTTCCAAGTCCC
>NW_012068149.1:0-314 GCF_000956235.1 Wasmannia auropunctata | reverse complement strand
TATCCCCTGTGTGCCTTGTCGACTCAGTACACGCCGCGCGAAAGCAACACGCCGCGCGGGACTTATAAAATTTTCGGCTCTGTCGGTTCCGGAGGTAAACCTGGCCGATCGACGCTTCCCCGCTAGCGCCCTTAATATTACGTCGATTCGCGTGCCCGCACGTCTATTCGGCCACCCAAGTGCCTTCGTGCACCCCCGTCGTCCGTTCGCCTCGATAGCGGAGAATTTTTGGGGCCGGAGGTCGTGGCGAAAGCAACACGCCGCGCGAAAGCAACACGCCGCGCGGGACTTAGAAAATTTTCGGGTCTGTTGGG
>NW_012068148.1:0-314 GCF_000956235.1 Wasmannia auropunctata | reverse complement strand
TGGGGAATCTAGGTCAAGGGGGATTAATTAATTAATTAGTTAAACAATAATCGATTAAATCATCGATTAATTAATAACAATTAATTGATAACAATTAATTTTTTTATCAATTATATTTTTCATGGACCGCTGCCGCCACGTGCGCGGTGACGCCATTTTGAACGCGGTGCCGCCACCGTCGCCGCCATGTGCGCGGTGACGCCATTTTGAACGCGGTGCTGCCACCGTCGCCACCGCCGTCACGTGTGCGGATGCCGACATTTTGAACGCGCCGCTATCACGTGGACTGTGACGTCATTTTGGTGACATGTTCC
>NW_012068146.1:0-508 GCF_000956235.1 Wasmannia auropunctata | reverse complement strand
GTTCTGCCACGAGTTCTGGCAGCCCCCCGAAGAGTTCTAACGATTATTCTTAACAATCGACTCTGAGAAATCAAAACAAAAAGTTCTCGCGCTCCGAAGTACGGCTTTCGAAATTTCTAAGCCCATGGGGTAAAATTTTTTTACGAAATCCGGCGTTCTGCCAAGAGTTCTGGCAGCCCCCCGAAGAGTTCTAACGATTATTCTTAACAATCGACTCTGAGAAATTGTAAACAAAAAAGTTCTAGCGTCCCAAAGGTACGGCTTTCGAAATTTTCAAAGACCAAGGAGTTAAAAAATTTTTTTACGAAATCCGGCGTTCTGCCACCAGTTCTGGCAGCCCCCCGAAGAGTTCTAACGATTATCCTTAACAATCGACTCTGAGAACTCAAAAACAAAAAAGTTCTAGCGTCCCAAAGGTACGGCTTTTGAAATTTTCTAAGTCCATGGAGTTAAAAAATTTTTTTAAGAAAATCCGGCGTTCTGCCACGAGTTCTGGCAGCCCCCCGAA
>NW_012068145.1:0-429 GCF_000956235.1 Wasmannia auropunctata | reverse complement strand
TATCCCCTGTGTGCCTTGTCGACTCAAGTTGGATATTGATATGGATAAGGGTTTCCTTGCTTTTCCCCTTGAATAAAAATTATTTTAAAGCATAAAACCAAAGTATTGAAATAAATCGTATTATACGATAGTAAAAGCACGAAATAGGGTGGCGCCATCTAGCGTGTTTGGAAAAACGTTCGGCGACGTAGTACTGGCGGCGGACGTTACAAGCGCAAAAGTTAACTTATGAAGAATACGATTTGATACGTATGGCTCTTGACATTCAAGAAGATCTCTATGCCGTGCATAAATGGATGTCTATATTTCTCAATGGGAAGAGTTTTCTGGAGGATACAAAAGCGAATATAAAAGAATCATATAATATTAAAAGACATATGGAGGTAAGATATTTGATAAATAATATGGAATATTAATTTGCAATTCAAA
>NW_012068144.1:0-385 GCF_000956235.1 Wasmannia auropunctata | reverse complement strand
TTGTCGACTCAGTAAATGCAATAGATAGCGTAATGAGGACCGCAGAATTAAAAAGGGATTTCGATAACAAGTAGCAAATTACGTGACAGAAAAATCAAAGATAGGAAGAAATCTCCAGCAGCAGCATACTTGGCGCGCCCGTTTTTTTATATGTAAACTCATGGAAATATAATACACGCAATTCATGCTAACAATACATTATTTATTAATAGTTAGTTACATTAATTATTAATATAAATATTTTATGTAAATTAAAAAGATTAAATATACATATATTTACTAATAACTTTAAAATAATATGTATCAATGAATAATCTTATAATGCCTTTAAATTTTATTTAAGATAATAGCAGTAATAATAATAATATATATATATACATATATA
>NW_012068143.1:0-405 GCF_000956235.1 Wasmannia auropunctata | reverse complement strand
CGTCACCGCGCACGTGGCGGCAGCGGTCCACGAAAAATATAGTTGATAAAAAATTAATTGTTATCAATTAATTGTTATCAATTAATTGATGATTCAATCGATTATTGTTTAATTAATTAATTGATTAATCCCCCTTGACCTACATTCCCCCTACCCTTCCTCCTTGACCTACATTCTCCCCATTCTTTCTCCTTGACCTACATTCCCCCCACCCTTGACCTTGACCTACATTTGATCCAGAACCCGCCTATACTATCTACTGATAACGAGATTCTCTTTGTAATTAGCGCAATTTAAAACTTTAATACCTCCTTTGAAAATAAATGTAACTTGAGGGATTATAACTTGGGATCACTTATTAAGAACAATCCATATCAAATTCAATATTAAATTTTGTATACAAAT
>NW_012068142.1:0-359 GCF_000956235.1 Wasmannia auropunctata | reverse complement strand
TCATACTCGGATCTACCTTCACTGGTTGGATCATGTCCAGATCTTACCTTAACCGGTTGGATCATGTCCAGATCTTACCTTCACTGGTTGGATCATGTCCAGATCTTGCCTTGACCGGTTGGATCATGTCCAGATCTTACCTTCACTGGTTGGATCATGTCCAGATCTTGCCTTGACTGGTTGGATCATGTCCAGATCTTGCCTTTACTAGCTGGATCATACTCGGATCTTACCTTCACTGGTTGAATCATGTCCAGATCTTGCCTTGACCGTTTGGATCATGTCCAGATCTTGCCTTGACCGGTTGGATCATGTCCAATTCTTGCCTTAACTAGTTGAATTGTGTAAGATATGACGGA
>NW_012068141.1:0-416 GCF_000956235.1 Wasmannia auropunctata | reverse complement strand
TATAAGCTCGCGTTGATTACGTCCCTGCCCTTTGTACACACCGCCCGTCGCTACTACCGATTGAATGATTTAGTGAGGTCTTCGGACTGGTGCGCGGCAATGCGTCGGCATTGCCGATGTTGCCGGGAAGATGACCAAACTTGATCATTTAGAGGAAGTAAAAGTCGTAACAAGGTTTCCGTAGGTGAACCTGCGGAAGGATCATTAACGTTCCGGAGGTCCTGCTCTTTGCGCCCTTCTCGTGAGCGCGCGCTGAGTCGGCGACTGTAAGGACACACAGAGAGAAGAGAAGAGAGAGAGATCAGTGGAATTGACGGACGATATTGGAGAGCGCGCGTGTCAACGACGCGCACGCAATCCGAGCTAGCCGAGAGCGCGCCTATCTCTAACTGAGTCGACAAGGCACACAGGGGATA
>NW_012068140.1:0-375 GCF_000956235.1 Wasmannia auropunctata | reverse complement strand
AGTTTTTGTTGATAAAACAGACGGCTTTAGCATCCTCTTAACTACAGGTAAAAGGTATGAAAAGAAATAAAACGTAATTTTTATATCAATGTTCAATTATCTTTTATATTTAAAAATATATAGTTATAAATTGACTTAAAGAGTTAATCCGGAAGAGCGAATCGTTCCCGCCAAACTTGTGAGCGATGTTTACTTTTTAAAATTGGATCGATGACAATCGCAATAGATCTTATACGTCTCTTAAATCTCTCGTTGTCTCGCGCAATTTCTTCCCAAGGACCTTTTCGGGCTGCTCGGTAGGCGTAACTCCATGTTATCATAACATGTATGACTGGAGTCGAGTCGAAGCTCACCTAAAATAGAATTTCAAATCTA
>NW_012068139.1:0-349 GCF_000956235.1 Wasmannia auropunctata | reverse complement strand
TATCCCCTGTGTGCCTTGTCGACTCAGTTACAGGGTGGACCATTTTAATCCATCCAGTCGAATATCTCGAAAAATAAGCACACTAGGAAAAAATGTTTCAGACAAAAGTTGTAGGGCTTCGAGGGGGACATAAGATGATAACATTGGTTTGACCCTGAATGGCGTCGTCAAGGTCAGGACAAGGTTACTTTGAATTTTTTAAATGGAACCCCCAATTTTTCATTACATGTTCTTATAGCACGCCTCGAGAACTTTCCAAAACACATAAATAAAATATTTTTTTATGAAATAAATCTTGAGTTATGAAGCTTGAAAGTTGAAGTACTGTCGGCATTAGCATCATCCAAGA
>NW_012068138.1:0-378 GCF_000956235.1 Wasmannia auropunctata | reverse complement strand
ATAATCAATTTTTATTAAATAATATTGTTCCTAACTAACCTGCCATAATGTCCTTGTTGTCGTCTCGCAGCTTCGGAAACTTCTGAGCGTGTGAAGCGTGCCTCGTCGAGGCGCGCTAACACGCATTGCTAGCGTGCCTCGTCGAGTCGCGCTAGCACGCATTGCTAGCGTGCCTCGTCGAGCCGCGCTAGCACGCATTGCTTTTTCTAAATAAATACTATTTACTTTTGCCTCTTCGGTTGCGATGTCTTGCCAGTGATCGTCTTGAGCTCGCAAAGTAATGTTCACGACCAAAAGGTAAAGCAGAATTTTAAACACATATTACAATTAAATTAATTTTATAATAATCGTCATGAATGATACACTTAGAAAACGTAA
>NW_012068137.1:0-368 GCF_000956235.1 Wasmannia auropunctata | reverse complement strand
AAAAAAATTAAAAAAAATTTTTTTTTTAATTTACGATTACATATTATTATTTCTAGAGTTTAATTTGTGTTTAACACTATTTCGCATTATTTTTATTTTATTAATTACAATTTATACGCAGGTTTACAATTTTAGAAAACACATCGAGATTTGAACCTGAGATCCTTTGAACATCAAACTTATACCCTAACGCTGAGCTAATGATACTTCGATACAAAGGATTTATCCTTTCCAGTCTATATTTTGTTATATATTATATATTTTTATTATTTAGTAGATGTTATTGTTATGCTACGAATTCGGATATTTAATTTGCAATATATAACATTTTATAGATTATTATGTCTTTAAATAATTTTTTATCTAAA
>NW_012068135.1:0-329 GCF_000956235.1 Wasmannia auropunctata | reverse complement strand
TAGATGAAGTTCACTTTATTGGAACAGGAATACTCTTTCTGTAAAAGTTTTCGCTTAAAATATGGGATTAGAGGAAATTTCACTTTATAACTAGAATATTTTTTTTTGGGTGCTAAAATCTATTAAATATTATTTTTCGGTTTTCCTCTTGTATTAAGAGAAATATGTTTTTTTCAAGCGGAATGCTCTCTTACATGCGATATGAGTAACACGAAAAGCAATGTGTATCGCTGCGTTTTGCCGTGACAATTGATTGAAGTGTTGCGCTGCATTTGCAAAAACAGACGCAGTAAGACTGCGTTCCGTTATTCATCGTACATACTGAAAAA
>NW_012068134.1:0-444 GCF_000956235.1 Wasmannia auropunctata | reverse complement strand
TCGAGATGATCAAAAAAGCATTTTACAGATTGAAATCTCTACTTTCCAAATCGGTACTTAAGAAAACGATCCTACTGATCTTTCATGGAATTACACGGATAGAAAGGGAGACCCGACGAATCAAAAAATTTTCTACAAACTTTGACAAGTTCCATGGCGCGGAATAAAAATCGCACATAAACAGGGTTTACAGATTTCGAAAGAATGAATCTTTCTCTTTAATTTGCTTTTTTGTTGAGCGTCGTACGATTTTTTTCACCGAGTTATTTAACATTGAAGCAAAAATGACCCTTTTTACTTCAATGTTGAATAACTCAGTGAAAAAAAATCGTACGACGCTCAACAAAAAAGCAAATTAAAGGTAAGATTCACTCTTTCGAATGCAGTAAACTCTATTTGTGTGCAATTTTTAGTTATGCCATGAAACCTTTTAATTTAGTACAC
>NW_012068133.1:0-535 GCF_000956235.1 Wasmannia auropunctata | reverse complement strand
TTTTTATATGCTGCTTCTCATGACATTGTCGCGCATCGTTTGCACTAGTTAGATTTTCAATATTGTTAACGGTTGTGCATTAATTAAGAACAATAGGTTGCATATAATAAACTGTAGAGATGCATTGTCTCTCGCAGGCTCAGACTTGCATAGGGTGACATCATGATTATCGATCGCCGCATCCCTTAAGCGTTACGTCGTCTTATGCAGGTGCAGACTCCTCAAAATAAGAATATCGATCGCCGCATTTCTCAAGCGAGGTGCTGCATTGACTTATTTAATAAGCGAAATAATATTATATGCGAAGCGAATTTATATTATTAAGTTTTGTGCACAACGATACATCCTTTAAAATTATTAACTTTATAGAACTTTTCCTTATAATGTTCCGAATAGTTCTATGTAAATTTCATTATCAAATTTCATCTGGTTGTGCAGATATTTGAGACAAAAGGATTTTTGAATAAATAATAAACTAAGACTTATGGTATCGGTTATGCGTGTTGTCTAACATGGTTTACCATTATTTGTAGTG
>NW_012068132.1:0-420 GCF_000956235.1 Wasmannia auropunctata | reverse complement strand
ACGTACTTTATAATCACTGTCGATTAATTATCTATCCACTGAAACATCACACGAAGAAACTCACGGCGATTTATTAATACACGACTATTAATTATCTATTGACCCTTTGAAGCACACATTTTTCTTTACATGGAAAACAGTTGAAATTTATTACTCGGGGGTTTTCGGGGTCGCTGATTACGTATGACCTCAGGTTTCCAAAATTCAAAATGGCGGATTCAAGATGGCGGACCTAATTAGGAAAAAATTTCTTGATCGAGATGAAAGTGGGTACTCGGGGGTTTTCTGAGTCGCTGATTACGTATATGACCTCAGATTTCCAAAATTCAAAATGGCGGATCCAAGATGGCAGACCTAATTAGGAAAAAGTTGCTTGATCGAGATGAAACGCATAAAAATTGAAAACTGATTGCATATTCA
>NW_012068131.1:0-428 GCF_000956235.1 Wasmannia auropunctata | reverse complement strand
TATCCCCTGTGTGCCTTGTCGACTCAGTCGCGCGGCTAAGTCCCTCGCCGCGTGTTGCTTTCGCCCCACGGGGCTGTCGCGCGGCTAAGTCCCTCGCCGCGTGTTGCTTTCGCCGACGGGGCTGGCGCGCGCGCGTGGGGTCTCGTCTAACCGACAAGACGAATCCCCAAGCCGAGGGCTGAGTCTCAACAGATCGCAGCGTGGTAACTGCTCTACCGAGTACAACACCCCGCCAGGTACCTAAGTCGTCTACAGACGATTCCGAGTCTCGACATCGAACTCGCGAAACTCATGTTCGACCGTTTGACGCCGTGCCGTCGTAGCGGTGAGATCCCGACGACGGGCGATGGAGCCGTACGGCAAACCGGGCTCGTGCGACGACCGGCCCGTGGACCGGCCGCCTAGTAGGTAAGTGTCACATTTGTTTT
>NW_012068130.1:0-625 GCF_000956235.1 Wasmannia auropunctata | reverse complement strand
AAATTTTTCGACTCTCTTCCCGATTGTTAAAAAAAATGTTGAAAAGTTTATTGTTAAATAAACAATGGAAAACAAAACATTTTTGGAATCTTCGTTTTTTTTCTCGTAAACTAGAACATTTTTTCGCGTATTTTGAAAAAAAAACAGTTAGCTAGCATTATTAGTAACAGAGCTATGAATTTTTGAAAAATAAAGTAGTCTAATTTTTAATTGTTTATATCTCGATTAATTTTGCAATAAGAAAAAAAATCCTTTGGCACAAAATTCTATCTCCCAAAGTACTACCTTTGTGCAAAATTTAAAAAATTTCTGAGAGATGACTGATCCGCTTCACGTGGAATGGCCCGTATATAAAGTTATTCAATATTTTTTGAAAAAATTAAAAAGCAATAAAAAATAGGTATGGATATTTGATCAAGTTCGAAATTTACAATGAAAACGTTTATTAGAATTATTTTCATTTATAAGTTTCATTTTCTCGGTTGAGTGTAAAAATTATTAGATGACTATTCCCGGATTAAGGCCTTATGCCACTGTAGAATTTTCAAAAAATCAAAAAATTTTTTTTGCTTAATCGATACTTTAACATGTCAAGAATACGATGAAGATCGGAAGAGCACACGTC
>NW_012068129.1:0-457 GCF_000956235.1 Wasmannia auropunctata | reverse complement strand
TATCCCCTGTGTGCCTTGTCGACTCAGTTATACGAGTGCGACGGAAGTGCGAGATCCCTGGCGGATTTCTCTTCCCGCTTTACTTGTACGCCTTAGCGAAATTTTTCTACGTACTTTGAGTACGCACGTTCCTCGACGTCTGAGTATCGCATCGTCGATCTAGCGTCAGGGCTGAGCGGCTACGCGCCGCTATCATAGGGAGAATGAGAACAAAAATATACATGATCTTTTTTTAACAAAACCCGACGTTGTGCGTATACTCCTCGGAGTGTACATGCACGTTCGGTGTATAACACATGGGTTTACGTATGTAACGAATGAAGAAGCAGAGTGTCGCCGACCGGCTCGCAAGACCGGCGGCAAGTACCGACACACGCACACGGCTCTCTGTGCTGCGCTCGCTGGCTCTCGAGAAAAACGCACACACGAAGCTCCCTGGTTGATCCTGCCAGTAGTA
>NW_012068127.1:0-496 GCF_000956235.1 Wasmannia auropunctata | reverse complement strand
CGGGGTGCCTTTGTCCATTGACTCACATTTAAATATTAACATAATTGATGCGCTTATCGCAAAAATATCTAATTATCGAAATTGAGTTTCTTATTTGAAAACATTAATGATTTTATAAGTTAATAACGTTTTAAGTTAAAAAATCGAACTTTGACAGTTAGGTTACTTTTGCTGTAGGCGTCTCAATTTTTCATACAATGACAAAGAGATCGCTTTTAAGCTTTGTCTCGTTTATTTATGATTATTTTTAATCAGTAAAATATTACAAAATATTTTAAAATATTTTTATCAGTAAAATATTACAAAATATCAATGAATAAAAGTAAGATAAGAGAAATAGTATTAATTTTAAAAATAATGAGATTTACAGGAACTGTTCGAAGTGACCACCATCGCACTCAATACACAATTGGGGCGCGTCTTTTATAGATTTTTGTATAAATGGATTGGACACGGTGGTTCTAGAAATTGGCCTGCCCGATCACCGGATCTAAAT
>NW_012068126.1:0-577 GCF_000956235.1 Wasmannia auropunctata | reverse complement strand
GAGTTCAGACGTGTGCTCTTCCGATCTTCTTACTTAATAAATAGTTACTTTTAACCCTTTGGGTTAAATTTAAACTATTTTAAATTATTGAACTCCATTGTTTCATTAGTTAAAAATAACTTAACCTTAATTTAACCTTATTAATTCATCACTGCTCTACTTAATAAATAATTATTTTTAACTAAAACAATGGAGTTCAATAATTTAAAACAATTCAAATTTAACCCAAATTTGGGTTAAAAATAACTATTAAGTAAGAGCAGTAGCGAGTTAATAAAATTAAACACTATAGATTTAGGTTGACACTATAGATTTAACAGTGTATATATTATTAATTTATTACTTTATTTGTAAACATTTAACATTTTTTAACATTTTAACATTTTAAAATAAATAACGGAACATAGTAAAACTATTTTTTTAAGAAATAAAAATAAATTAATTTCTTCTTCTTCCTCTTCCTCTTCCTCTTTTTCCAAAATAGTGTTTGTTATAGTTGTTGCACATGTTGAACAAAAAATTAAAAAAATCTTCTTGCCCTTTGGCATTGTCCGCTTCTCCTGCCTCTCGGTCTTCA
>NW_012068125.1:0-404 GCF_000956235.1 Wasmannia auropunctata | reverse complement strand
TTCAACGATAGACTTTCTAACGTTTTCAAAGTGGATTTTAGTTAATGCCATAAAATAAATGAATAAAATGTTTCTTTGTAAATTAGGAAACATTTTTATAAAAATAACAACGACAAATTTGAATTATATATTTTTACTAGTAAAAAATAATAATGACATCGTATTGTGTGTGTAAATATAATTAAGAATAATTATCTAATTTACAAACATTTATATTAATAAGCAATATTATCTGTTTTTTTCTTTCCGCTGTCATTCTTACGAAAGATAAATAATACTCGTCAAAATTATGTAACAAAAATAACTTTGCTTAACGCTAATTTGTTACATAATAATCGGACAATGTCGAGATGAGGTTGGGGAAAAGAGGCTTCAACGCAGGTAACACGGCAATTTTAAGATAA
>NW_012068124.1:0-442 GCF_000956235.1 Wasmannia auropunctata | reverse complement strand
CTTGCCAGCCCGCTCAGAGATGTGTATAAGAGACAGTATTTACCTCTATCTTTAATCATTATTTTTAATCATCGTTCAAAAACATCGTTTTTAATCGTAGTTATGAACGATAAAAAGATTATCATGTATAAACAATTTATTAGGATAACGTTTTAATTATTTATAATAAATTTTATCAAAACAATAAGTTACTGTAGATATTCTATCGATATTTTAACGATTAAAATTATTTTTATCAGCTAATGATAGAAAACAATAGGAAACGATAACAATTTCTTTCGGAACAGAGAAAGTGGAACGATATATACGATAGGACACGATAAAATATTCGTCAAATCCTATATCAGTTCTTATCGTTTTCTATCGATTTTTTTTTAACAGGGTAATTACTCGAACGAAAATATTTCTGTGATTAGACGTAAACAGACTGTTTTCCGCAATA
>NW_012068123.1:0-370 GCF_000956235.1 Wasmannia auropunctata | reverse complement strand
TATCCCCTGTGTGCCTTGTCGACTCAGTTTTCATAAAATTCTATGTTATGTCCTCAAGTCTTCGAAGTGCAAAATTGCATTTTTAGAAATATTTATATGCTTTAAAAAAATATACATATGCTCGAATCTTCGGAGAGAGAGATTGTTTTTAGAAATATTTATTTGCTTTAATAAAATTATGTGCCGGTCCTCGAGTCTACGAAGTGAGAGATTGCATTTTTTGAAATATTTATTTGCTTTAAAAAAATTATACAGATGTCCTCAAGTCTTCGAAGTGACAGATTACATATTTAGAACTATTCTTTAGCTTTTAAAACATTATATACATGTCCTCGAGTGTTCGAAGTAAGAGATTATATTTAAAAAAATT
>NW_012068122.1:0-535 GCF_000956235.1 Wasmannia auropunctata | reverse complement strand
CGAAGCGCGGAACCGCCGGATCCGAGCGCCCGCGACGTTCCCACCGCTCAAACGTCGATTCTCGCCGTTTGAAGCTCGGAAACGTCGTATCCTTGCGTTCGCGGCGTTTCCACCATTCAAACGTCGAATCTCGACGTGCGAAGCGCGGAACCGCCGGATCCGAGCGCCCGCGACGTTCCCACCGCTCAAACGTCGATTCTCGCCGTTTGAAGCTCGGAAACGTCGTATCCTTGCGTTCGCGGCGTTTCCACCATTCAAACGTCGAATCTCGACGTGCGAAGCGCGGAACCGCCGGATCCGAGCGCCCGCGACGTTCCCACCGCTCAAACGTCGATTCTCGCCGTTTGAAGCTCGGAAACGTCGTATCCTTGCGTTCGCGGCGTTTCCACCATTCAAACGTCGAATCTCGACGTGCGAAGCGCGGAACCGCCGGATCCGAGCGCCCGCGACGTTCCCACCGTTCAAACGTCGATTCTCGCCGTTTGAAGCTCGGAAACGTCGTATCCTTGCGATCGCGGCGTTTCTACCATTCAAA
>NW_012068121.1:0-604 GCF_000956235.1 Wasmannia auropunctata | reverse complement strand
ACGTGATTCTCGCCGTTTGAAGCTCGGAAACGTCGTATCCTTGCGTTCGCGGCGTTTCCACCATTCCAAACGTCGAATCTCGACGTGCGAAAGCGCGGAAACCGTCCGGATCCGTAAGCGCCCGCGAACGTTCTTACCGCTCAAACGTCGATTCTCGCCGTTTGAAGCGAGGAAACGTCGTATCCTTGCGTTCGCGGCGTTTCTACCATTCAAACGTCGAATCTCGACGTGCGAAGCGCGGAACCGCCGGATCCGAGCGCCCGCGACGTTCCCACCGCTCAAACGTCGATTCTCGCCGTTTGAAGCGAGGAAACGTCGTATCCTTGCGTTCGCGGCGTTTCTACCAATCAAACGTCGAATATCGACGTGCGAAGCGCGGAATCGCCGGATCCGAGCGCCCGCGACGTTTCCACCGCTCAAACGTCGATTCTCGCCGTTTGAAGCGAGGAAACGTCGTATCCTTGCGTTCGCGGCGTTTCTACCATTCAAACGTCGAATCTCGACGTGCGAAGCGCGGAACCGCCGGATCCGAGCGCCCGCGACGTTCCCACCGCTCAAACGTCGATTCTCGCCGTTTGAAGCGAGGAAACGTCGTATCCTTGCA
>NW_012068120.1:0-459 GCF_000956235.1 Wasmannia auropunctata | reverse complement strand
GGCACTGTAAGGAGACATGAGAGGTGTAGCATAAGTGGGAGATGGCAACATCGCCGGTGAAATACCACTTCTTTCATCGTTTCCTTACTTACTCGGTTGGGCGGAGCGCGTGCCCCGAGGGCTTCGTGCCCCGGCGGTCACGGTGTTCTAGAGCCAAGCGTGTCAGAGTGGCGTGAGGCCTCGGCCGATCGCCGTTTGTACTCCCGCGTGATCCGATTCGAGGACACTGCCAGGCGGGGAGTTTGACTGGGGCGGTACATCTGTCAAAGAATAACGCAGGTGTCCTAAGGCCAGCTCAGCGAGGACAGAAACCTCGCGTAGAGCAAAAGGGCAAAAGCTGGCTTGATCTCGATGTTCAGTACGCATAGAGACTGCGAAAGCACGGCCTATCGATCCTTTTGGCTTGAAGAGTTTTCAGCAAGAGGTGTCAGAAAAGTTACCACAGGGATAACTGACTTG
>NW_012068119.1:0-560 GCF_000956235.1 Wasmannia auropunctata | reverse complement strand
TTCGCACGAGCCCGGTTTGCCGTACGGCGCCATCGCCCGTCGTCGGGATCTCACCGCTACGACGGCACGGCGTCAAACGGTCGAACATGAGTTTCGCGAGTTCGATGTCGAGACTCGGAATCGTCTGTAGACGACTTAGGTACCTGGCGGGGTGTTGTACTCGGTAGAGCAGTTACCACGCTGCGATCTGTTGAGACTCAGCCCTCGGCTTGGGGATTCGTCTTGTCGGTTAGACGAGACCCCACGCGCGCGCGCCAGCCCCGTCGGCGAAAGCAACACGCGGCGAGGGACTTAGCCGCGCGACAGCCCCGTGGGGCGAAAGCAACACGCGGCGAGGGACTTAGCCGCGCGACAGCCCCGTGGGGCGAAAGCAACACGCGGCGAGGGACTTAGCCGCGCGACAGCCCCGTGGGGCGAAAGCAACACGCGGCGAGGGACTTAGCCGCGCGACAGCCCCGCGGGGCGAAAGCAACACGCGGCGAGGGACTTAGCCGCGCGCCCAGCCCCGCGGGGCGAAAGCAACACGCGGCGAGGGACTTAGCCGCGCGACAGCCCCGTGA
>NW_012068118.1:0-890 GCF_000956235.1 Wasmannia auropunctata | reverse complement strand
CGGCGAGAATCGACGTTTGAGCGGTGGGAACGTCGCGGGCGCTCGGATCCGGCGGTTCGGCGCCTTAGCCCACGTCGAGGACTTTCGACGTTTGAATGGTTAGAAACGCCGCGAACGTCAAGGATTACGACGTTCGAGCTTCAAACGGCGAGAATCGACGTTTGAGCGGTGGGAACGTCGCGGGCGCTCGGATCCGGCGGTTCGGCGCTTCGCCACGTCGAGATTCGACGTTTGAATGGTAGAAACGCCGCGAACGCAAGGACACGACGTTTACGAGCTTCAAACGGCGAGAATCGACGTTTGAGCGGTGGGAACGTCGCGGGCGCTCGGATCCGGCGGTTACCGCGCTTCGCACGTCGAGATTCGACGTTTGAATGGTGGAAACGCCGCGAACGCAAGGATACGTACGTTCCGAGTTTCAAACGGCGAGAATCGACGTTTGAGCGGTGGGAACGTCGCGGGCGCTCGGATCCGGCGGTTCCGCGCTTCGCACGTCGAGATTCGACGTTTGAATGGTAGAAACCGCCGCGACGCAAGGATACGACGTTTCCGAGCTTCAAACGGCGAGAATCGACGTTTGAGCGGTGGGAACGTCGCGGGCGCTCGGATACGGCGGTTCCGCGCTTCGCACGTCGAGATTCGACGTTTGAATTTTAGAAACGCCGCGAACGCAAGGATACGACGTTTCCGTAGCTTCTAAACGGCGAGAATCGACGTTCGTAGCCGTGGACGTCGCGTAGCGCTCGATCCGGCGGTTCCGCGCTTCGCACGTCGAGATTCGACGTTTTGAATGGTGGAAACGCCGCGAAGGCAAGGATACGACGTTTCCGAGCTTCAAACGGCGAGAATCGACGTTTGAGCGGTGGGAACGTCGCGGGCGCTCGGATCCG
>NW_012068117.1:0-584 GCF_000956235.1 Wasmannia auropunctata | reverse complement strand
ATACGACGTTTCCGAGCTTCAAACGGCGAGAATCTAAGTTTGAGCGGTGGGAACGTCGCGGGCGCTCGAATACGGCGGTTCCGCGCTTCACACGTCGAGATTCGACGTTTGAATGGTAGAAACGCCGCGAACGCAAGGATACGACGTTTCCGAACTTCAAACGGCGAGAATCGACGTTTGAGTGGTGGGAACGTAGCGGGCGCTTGAATACGGCGGTTCCGCGCTTCACACGTCGAGATTCGACGTTTGAATTGTAGAAACGCCGCGAACGCAAGGATACGACGTTTCCGAGCTTCAAAACGGCGAGAATCGACGTTTGAGTGGTCGGAACGTCGCGGGCGCTCGAATACAGCTGTTCCGCGCTTCACACGTCGAGATTCGACGTTTGAATGGTAGAAACGCCGTGAACGCAAGAATACGACGTTTCCGAGCTTCAAACGGCGAAAATCGACGTTTGAGTGGTGGGAACGTCGCGAGCGCTCGAATACGGCGGTTCCGCGCTTCACACGTCGAGATTCGACGTTTGAAGATAGAAACGCCGCGAACGCAAGGATACGACGTTTCCCGAGCTTCAAACGGCGAGA
>NW_012068115.1:0-534 GCF_000956235.1 Wasmannia auropunctata | reverse complement strand
ATCCCGCATCTACGACGCGGTTCCCTCTTCCCCGCGCATCCCGCACCCACAACGCGGTTCCCCCGTCCCCGCGGATCCCGCACCCACAACGCGGTTCCCCTCTCCCCGCGCATTCCGCACCCTGCGGTCAGGCCAGCTGATCGAGCGGCTTTCCGCGGCTTCCCCTCCCCGCGGACCCCGCATCAGACCGTGAACGTTCTGAGCGGTTTCCCCCTCCCCGCGGCTTCCCCCTTCCCACGGACCCTCCGCGGACCCCCCTGCCCCTCACCCCCCCTCGTAGCCCCGTGGAGTAGAACCGGCCTTATACATCTACTTAATTACTTGTATGTTATTCATATATTTTTTTTATTGCTGGAGCAGCACGTGTCATATGCTTGATGCGATGATATAAGTATCATACGTATCATAGAATAGTTGAGAAAAGTAATTGAAATTAATTTAAATATACTAAGTTTGCAATATAAATTCTACTTATAAACTTTTTATAACAGTAATGTTATAAACTAAAGGACAAAAATATTATGTTAAATAATA
>NW_012068114.1:0-372 GCF_000956235.1 Wasmannia auropunctata | reverse complement strand
TATCCCCTGTGTGCCTTGTCGACTCAGTTGTATGCTATACGAAGTTATTACGTTTCCTCCGAATCATTTGTTCAGGGTTGGAAACAGAAAAGTCGCAGGGGGCTAAATATGGCAAATATGCTGGATGGGGAAACAATTCGTAGGGGAATTCATTGAATTTGACCATTGGTGCCGGGCACGTGGGGGTGGTCCATAGTGAGCAAACGGGGCACCCATCTTGCCGATAGCTTTTTTATACTTAATTGTTCTGCAAAATTGAAATCACTGTGCCATGTGAGATGCCTGTAGTCTCAACAAGTTTGCGCACTTTCACTCGTTGATCAGTCCAAACAATATTGTGGACTTTATCGATGATTTCTGGCGTAGCAGCCT
>NW_012068113.1:0-372 GCF_000956235.1 Wasmannia auropunctata | reverse complement strand
TATCCCCTGTGTGCCTTGTCGACTCAGTTACATTATACGAAGTTATACGATGAAGCAGCAGCACCCGGCACTTGTGCTGTGGTTGTCGTGGTAGAGGGACGCAGGACGCAATACGAGACCTTAAGTTGTGAGAGATATTCGTTGCGAGTCCAACAGCAGCCGAGGCGAGCTACCGTTCCCGTTTTCGAGGAGTTTTCGGTGAGACGAACGTACTCATGTAAAGCCGCCGATTTATACTTGTGTCAGACGGGCCGCGAGGAACTCGCGTTCAGACTTATCGTTCTCGTTTTGTAATTCGGCTATCGCCGAGAAAGATCCCGGCGCCCCGTCTGACTTCGCGTGTCGAGATATTCTGTTACAGGACCGTCGCGC
>NW_012068112.1:0-477 GCF_000956235.1 Wasmannia auropunctata | reverse complement strand
GCACGGAACGCGCGCGAGTCTCATCTGGTAAAGCGATGATTAGAGGCCTTGGGGCCGAAACGACCTCAACCTATTACTCAAACTTTAAATGGGTGAGATCTCTGGCTTCTTGGAACTATGAAGCCACGAGAATCTCTCTATCGGTATCAGAGTGTCCAAGTGGCCATTTTGGTAAGCTAGAACTGGCGCTAGTGGGAATGAACCAAACGCAGAGTTAAGGCGCCCAACTCGAACGCTCATGGGACACCATGAAAGGCGTTGGTTGCTTAAGACAGCAGGACGGTGGCCATGGAAGTCGGAATCCGCTAAGGAGTAGTGTAACAACTCACCTGCCGAAGCAACTACCCCTGAAAATGGATGGCGCTGAAGCGTCGAGCCTATACTCTGCCGTCAGCGGCAAGTGGGGCGGCCGTGCGGGGCGTTCACGCGCGCCGTACGCGCCGCCACGAAGCCCTGACGAGTAGGAGGGTCGCGGCA
>NW_012068111.1:0-713 GCF_000956235.1 Wasmannia auropunctata | reverse complement strand
CGCTCAAACGTCGATTCTCACCGTTTGAATCTTGGAAACGTCGTATCCTTGCGTTCGCGGCGTTTCTACCATTCAAACGTCGAATCTCGACGTGCGAAGCGCGGAACCGCCGTATCCGAGCGCCCGCGACGTTCCCACCGCACAAACGTCGATTTTCGCCGTTTGAAGCTCGGAAACGTCGTATCCTTGCGTTCGCGGCGTTTCTACCATTCAAACGTCGAATCTCGACGTGCGAAGCGCGGAACCGCCGTATCCGAGCGCCCGCGACGTTCCCACCTCACAAACGTCGATTCTCGCCGTTTGAAGCTCGGAAACGTCGTATCCTTGCGTTCGCGGCGTTTCTATCATTCAAACGTCGAATCTCGACGTGCGAAGCGCGGAACCGCCGTATCTGAGCGTTCGCGACGTTCCCACCGCACAAACGTCGATTCTCGCCGTTTGAAGCTCGGAAACGTCGTATCCTTGCGTTCGCGGCGTTTCTACCATTCAAACATCGAAACTCAACGTGCGAAGCGCGGAACCGCCGTATCCGAGCGCCCGCGACGTTCCCACCGCTCAAACGTCGATTCTCGCCGTTTGAAGCTCGGGAAACGTCGGTATCCTTGCGTTCGCGGCGTTTTACACCATTCGAAAACGTCGAATCTCGACGTGCGAAGCTCGGAACCGCCGTATCCGAGCGCCCGCGTACGTTCCCACCGCTCAACTGAGTCGAC
>NW_012068110.1:0-1053 GCF_000956235.1 Wasmannia auropunctata | reverse complement strand
TAAAATTCTCCGCTATCGGGGCGAACGGTCGACGGGGATGCACGTGGGCACTTGAGTGGCCGAACAGAGGTGCGGGCACGCGAATCGACGTAATATTAAGGGCACCAGCGGGGAAGCGAAGCGTCGATCGGCCAGGTTTACCTCCGGACCCGACCCGAAAATTTTCTATGTCCCGCGCGGCGTGTTGCTTTCGCGCGGCGTGTTGCTTTCGCCGCGTTTACCTCCGGCGCCGAAAATTTTCCGCTATCGAGGCGAACGGACGACGGGGGTGCACGGGGTCACTCGGGTGGCCGAATAGACGAGCGGGCACGCGAATGACGTAATATTAAGGGCGCTAGCGGGGAAGCGTCGATCGGCCAGGTTTACCTCCGGACCCGACACGAGTCGAAAATTTTTAAGTCCCGCGCGGCGTGTTGTCTTTCGCCGCGTTTACCTCCGGCGACGAAAATTTATCCGCTATCGTGGCGTAACGTACGACGGGGGTGCACGGGGGCACTCGCGTGGCCGAAAAGACGTGCGGGCACGCGAATCGACGTAATATTAAGAGCGCTAGCGGGGAAGCGTCGATCGGCCAGGTTTACCTCCGACCGCCCGAAAATTTTCTAAGTCCCGCGCGGCGTGTTGCGTTTCGCGCGGAGTGTTGCTTTCGCCGTCGTTTACCTCCGGCGCGAAAATTTTCCGCTATCGAGGCGAACGGACGACGGGGGTGCGACGGGGCACTCGGGTGGCCGAATAACGTGCGGGCTCGCGAATCGACGTAATATTAAGGGCGCCAGCGGGGATGCGAAGCGTCGATCGGCCAGGTTTACCTCCAGACCCGACCGAAATTTCTAAGTCCCGCGCGGCGGGTTGCTTTCGCGCGGCGTTTGCTTTCGCCGCGTTTACCTCCGGCGCCAAAAATTTTCCGCTATCGAGGCGAACGGTCGACGGGGGTGCACGGGGGCACTCGGGTGTCCGAATAGACGTGCGGTCACGCGATTCGACGTAATATTAAGAGGATGCTGAAAGGTCGGAAAAATTTAGACGGAGGTCGATATAGCAGATTTGTAATTC
>NW_012068109.1:0-420 GCF_000956235.1 Wasmannia auropunctata | reverse complement strand
CGGTACAATACGAACTGGAGTCACGCCTCCACCGCGTGTAGATGCTGGGTGAGCATGCCGAGTGCCCACTGAGCGCACAGCAGCGCCGTGCGTGCACAGTGAGCCAATCACCGAAAGAAACGTCATATCAGGCCATCAATATAGATGGGAACATTTCATCTCAACAATATTTATCCACAAAACGAAATTGATCTCGAGGATAAATTATTTGATGATGATGATGATGTTGAAATTCTCGAACAGTATGATAACATCGATCAAGCTACAGAGAATAAAAATTCATTGAGTACTTACGATGAGAATGCTATTGCATATTTTGCTGGGTATGTAGCACGAAAAAGTTTAGAAAAAACTAATTGCGATCATTGTCGTAATATTATGATGAAGACGCCAATGGATGAAGCAACAGCAAATGAAAAA
>NW_012068108.1:0-319 GCF_000956235.1 Wasmannia auropunctata | reverse complement strand
AGACAACAAACATAAATACAGAAAAACAGAATAAATTTCGTCAAGTTCCGAATTCTTTCACCAAGCCACCATCCAATCACGAGAAAAGAAAAATTATTTTTCGCCCTTTAACTTAAGGGCCCCACGTTGGGCGCCAAATTTTGTCACGTGCTCCCGCGAAATAAATAATTCGCGCGAGCACGGATCAAACAAGCTTGCGAAATCTCGGGCGATTCCGCGGAGGGGAGGTGACAGCCCTCCGGAATTGTGTCCCTCGTGCGATCGACATCGGGAGCGGCGTTTACGGGTCCCGTATCGTTGCATGTAAGAATTTCGGCAA
>NW_012068107.1:0-421 GCF_000956235.1 Wasmannia auropunctata | reverse complement strand
TGCTAGAGGTTTCCAGGGAACTCGAACGCTTATACAGAAAAGAAAACTCTTCCCGGATCTCCCGACGGCGTCTCCAGGTCATTTTGGGTTACCCCGACGAACACTCTTACGAGGGCCCGAATTGTATGCGGTTCCGCTGCCGGGTTCCGGAATAGGAACCGGATTCCCTTTCGCCCGACGGGCGTGTGTCGTTCGCTCTATCTCCCTCTTACTTTTTACAGTAATCGATCATTTTGGCTAGGACAACACTAGAGTATAGTACGCCGTCATTGACATAGGATTTCTCCTAGGGCTTAGGATCGACTGACTCGTGTGCAACGGCTGTTCACACGAAACCCTTCTCCACGTCAGTCCTCCAGGGCCTCGCTGGAGTATTTGCTACTACCACCAAGATCTGCACCGACGGCGGCTCCAGGCAGGA
>NW_012068106.1:0-864 GCF_000956235.1 Wasmannia auropunctata | reverse complement strand
TCTCCGGTCACACCGCCCAGGCGCGCGTACGCGCGCGCCGGCGGTGCTCTGCGAGCGAGGAGCTAGGCGTTGGCGCGCCAACGATCCGAGGGAGGCCCGCGGCCGGTGTTCAAGCACCGTGCCTGTGCCCTTTCGGATTCGGCGGCGTCGGCCGGCGCGAACCGGTGGTAACCTACAACGCCGCGGCGACTCGCCGAGAGTCGCTCGCGCGCTGGAGGGCCCGGAGACACCGTGAGACGAAACCCCCCGCCGACTTGTGATTTATCGCATCGGTGGCGGGTGTTTCTCTCGTCTTCGTCGCCCGATGGTTTTTCAAAGATTTCCGCCCCGGCTCTCGTCTCATTCCCCCGCGCGATCGCGCGCCGGTTGGAGACGAGAGACGCTCCGCTCGCGCGACGATGTCGTCTCACGTTGTGCCGTAGCCCCCTGAAAACGGGGCGGCGGTCCGCGCGTGCTCGGACGCGCGGCCAGGCTGATCGAAGGGCCCCCATTCCCTCGCGAGTGGCGTTGATCCCGGAGGATCCCACTCTCCCCCGTCGACTCTCCGTGCCTCCTCGCGCGCTGCCCGCGCGCCGAGAGAGTGGCCGAGTGGAAGACGAGGAGAGAGAGATGGTGAAGCCCCGGCGAGAGATGGCCACGAGAGAGAGGAGTGAAGCAAATACCGAAACATGTTTGACAGCGTTGCGAAAGCACGCAAGATGAACGATTACCCTGAACGGTGGATCACTTGGCTCGTGGGTCGATGAAGAACGCAGCTAATTGCGCGTCAACTTGTGAACTGCAGGACACATGAACATCGACATTTCGAACGCACATTGCGGTCCACGGATACAATTCCCGGACCACGCCTGGCTGAGGTCGTTT
>NW_012068105.1:0-425 GCF_000956235.1 Wasmannia auropunctata | reverse complement strand
ATAACCGATCATTCATGGTTAAGCGTGGAACTTAATACAAGTAATAATAATGAAAAATACAAAGAATTTATTAGTAGGGACTATAGCAAATTTAGTATAGATGAATTTTTATATGCAGTAGAGAAGAGATTAGTACGAACAAATAATTTAGGGATTAATGAAAGAGCAGAGAAATTTGTTCAAAATATGGTAGCGGCATTAGATACTGTAGCACCAAAGAAAAGGTTTAAAATTCCAAAGATATGGGAAGGGAAAAAATGGTTTTCGGATGACATAAGAATAGCTACAAGGAAAAGGGATGAAGCATACGAGAGGGCGAAATATACGAGCAATGAACAAGACTGGCTGCAATTTAAACGTGACAGAAATGACGTAGTGAAGATAATTAGAAAGAAAAAGAAAGAGTATTATGAAAACATGATAGA
>NW_012068104.1:0-625 GCF_000956235.1 Wasmannia auropunctata | reverse complement strand
TTCGCCACGATAGCGGAGAACTTTCGGCGCCGGAGGTAAACGCGGCGAAAGAAACACGCCGCGCGAAAGCAACACGCCGCGCGGGACTTAGAAAATTTTCGGGTCGGGTCCGGAGGTAAACCTGGCCAATCGACGCTTCGCTTCCCGCTGGCGCCCTTAATATTACGTCGATTCCGTGCCCGCACGTCTATTCGGCCACCCGAGTGCCCCCGTGCACCCCCGTCGACCGTTCGCCTCGATAGCGGAAAATTTTTGGCGCCGGAGGTAAACGCGGCGAAACCAAACGCCGCGCGAAAGCAACACGCCGCGCGGGACTTAGAAAATTTTCGGGTCGGGTCCGGAGGTAAACCAGGCCGATCGACGCTTCCCCGCAGCGCCCTTAATACTTACGTCGAGTCGCGTGCCCGACGACGTCTCGTTCGGGCCACGTCAAGTGCCCCCGTGCACCACTGTCGTCCGTTCGCCTCGATAGCGGAGAATTTTCGGCGTCGGAGGTAAAAGGCGGCGAAAGCAACACGCCGCGCGAAAGCAACACGCCGCGCGGGACTTAGAAAATTTTCGGGTCGGGTCCGGAGGTAAACCTGGCCGATCGAACGCTTCCCCGATAGCGTCCTTAATATTACGT
>NW_012068103.1:0-373 GCF_000956235.1 Wasmannia auropunctata | reverse complement strand
TACGCTACGCTCCTGCGTACTCCGGCTAAGCGCGATCTAATTGATTAACTTTATTCGTTAATAACTCTGTAAATAATGGTCTGAGCCAAAATTAAAAGAGGAACTTTTAGTTCAAAATTTCATTCTCTTTCACGCCTTGAAATATTAATTAAGCGTTACGGGACACCCTGTATAGGTATATTATATAGTATAGCCGTATTGGAGCAATACGGCTGACAGCAGTGACAGCAATTTTAAGGTTAAACACGACGTAAATAAGCAAATATGATATAGCGGTTGCGGCGACGAGATTGGTCAAATACCGGTGGCTAATAATGACGTCATACGACATTTTTGCGCGAAAAAGTTCGATTCAAATGTGACAATTTTTATT
>NW_012068102.1:0-303 GCF_000956235.1 Wasmannia auropunctata | reverse complement strand
CAGTTAAATAGCGCGCGCAAAGCGCGCGTCTGTAGTGCTGGTATTATTAAAAGCAATAACAAATTTCTAAAAATGCAATCACTCACTTTGAAGAGCCGAGAACATGCGTATACTTTTTTTAAGGCAATCAAAAATTTTAAAAAATGCAATTTCTCACTTCGAGGACTCGAGGACATGCATATAATTTCTTGATAAGAAAAGAAAATTTTTAAAAAATGCAATCTCTTACTTCGAGGACTTAAGGACATGCATGTAATTTCTTGAAAAGAAAAGAAAATTTCCAAAAATGCAGTTTCTTAAATT
>NW_012068101.1:0-360 GCF_000956235.1 Wasmannia auropunctata | reverse complement strand
TGATTACCTCGTCCTTGCTTCGGCATCGTGACACGGCACAAGCGCGCGCGAGAACATAGAGATAGGCGCGCTCTCGGCTAGCTCGGATTGCGTGCGCGTCGTTGACACGCGCGCTCTCCAATATCGTCCGTCAATTCCACTGATCTCTCTCTCTTCTCTTCTCTCTGTGTGTCCTTACAGTCGCCGACTCAGCGCGCGCTCACGAGAAGGGCGCAAAGAGCAGGACCTCCGGAACGTTAATGATCCTTCCGCAGGTTCACCTACGGAAACCTTGTTACGACTTTTACTTCCTCTAAATGATCAAGTTTGGTCATCTTCCCGGCAACATCGGCAATGCCGACGCATTGCCGCGCACCAGTA
>NW_012068100.1:0-444 GCF_000956235.1 Wasmannia auropunctata | reverse complement strand
ATTTCGCAGCTTAAAGTCTCTACTTTTGAAATCCATAATTCATTAAATGACTTACTGATTTCTTTACAAAGCTGCACGGATGCAAATGGAGATGCATCAAATCTAAAAATTTTTTACCAAGTTTGCGAAGTTCCAAAAAGTAAAATAAAAATCGCGCGCAAATGAAGTTGACATCATTCGAAAGCGTGAATCTTTAGCTTTAATTTGAGTACTCGATCAGCATTGTGCGATTTTTTTTCACCGAGTTATTGAACTTTGAAGTAAAAATGACCTTTTTTGCTTCAATGTTAAATAACTCGGTGAAAAAAAATCACACAATGCTGAACGAGTGCGCAAATTAAAGGTAAAGATTCATTCTTTCGAAAACTGTACACCTCGTTTTTGTGCGATTTTTAGTTAGGACCGTGGAACTTTGCAAAGTTTTTTACAAAGTTCCAAAATTTG
>NW_012068099.1:0-598 GCF_000956235.1 Wasmannia auropunctata | reverse complement strand
TCCCCTGTGTGCCTTGTCGACTCAGTCGCGAACGCAAGGCAACGACGTTTCCGAGCTTCAAACGGCGAGAATCGACGTTTGAGCGGTGGGAACGTCGCGGGCGCTCGGAATCCGGCGGTTCCGACGCTTCGCACGTCGAGATTTCGACCGTTTGAATGGTTGGAAACGCCGCGAACGCAAGGATACGACGATTCCGAGCTTCAAACGGCCGAGAATCGACCGTTTGAGCGGAGGGAAACGTCGCGGGCGCTCGGATCCGGCGGTTCCGCGCTTCGCCACGTCGAGATTACGACGTTTGAAATGGTGGTAAACGCCGCGAAACGCAAGGATACGACGTTTCCGAGCTTCAAACGGCGAGAATCGACGTTTGTACGCGGTGGGAACGTCCGCGGGTCGCACGGATCCGGCGGTTCCGCGCTTCGCACGTCGAGATTCGACGTTTGAATGGTGGAAACGCCGCGAACGCAAGGATACGACGTTTCCGAGCTTCAAACGGCGAGAATCGACGTTTGAGCGGTGGGAACGTCGCGGGCGCTCGGATCCGGCGGTTCCGCGCTTTGCACGTCGAGATTCGACGTTTGAATGGTGGAAACGCCGC
>NW_012068098.1:0-334 GCF_000956235.1 Wasmannia auropunctata | reverse complement strand
TATCCCCTGTGTGCCTTGTCGACTCAGTTTATATATATATATCTCCACTTGTACTTGGGGCGCTCTTGGTCTCCGGGCGGCGGCGGCGCGACACCTTCGTCGCGCGCGCGCCCGCGCCAGATCTCGTTGACGCCTCGGTCAACAACCCTCATTCTTCTCCTCTCCCACTCGTTTGTGTCATTTCGGACGACGCCCAGGGAAGACTGGCTCCTCTCTCCTCCTCGGAGGCCAGCACGGCCCCGAAAGATGGGAGGGAGCGCGTCTCGCTAGCTCGGCGAACGTCCAACGATCGCTCGTACGCTCCTCTCTCTATATCGTCGCGCGCACCACCAAA
>NW_012068097.1:0-488 GCF_000956235.1 Wasmannia auropunctata | reverse complement strand
AGACTATTCGAGTTATTATAGTTGAAATTTTTCTATTAGAGGAATTTATTCTTGATTATAGCACATGTGTCCACTTCTTTATAAATAAATACGCGTGATAGCTGAGGAATATGCTTTATGTAAAATTTTTTGCTTAGAGGAAATGCTTAAAGGAATTTCCCGCTCATAAGTAGAACATTTTTTTTGGGTGCATACACCCAAAAAAAAATATTCTAGTTATAAAGTGAAATTTCCTCTAATCCCATATTTTAAGCGAAAACTTTTACAGAAAGAGTATTCCTGTTCCAATAAAGTGAACTGTTTATCTAAAATCTATTAGATATTATTTTTCGGCTTTCCTCTTGTATTAAGAGAAATATGTTTTTTTCAAGCGGAATGCCCTCTTACATGCGATATGAGTAACACGAAAAGCAATGTGTATCGCTGCGTTCTGCCGCGTGACGATTGATTGAAGTGTTGTGCTGCATTTGCAAAAACAGACGCAGTAA
>NW_012068096.1:0-397 GCF_000956235.1 Wasmannia auropunctata | reverse complement strand
TATCCCCTGTGTGCCTTGTCGACTCAGTTTGGCGGATTTCTCTTCCCGCTTTACTTGTACGCCTTAGCGAAATTTTTCTACGTACTTTGAGTACGCACGTTCCTCGACGTCTGAGTATCGCATCGTCGATCTAGCGTCAGGGCTGAGCGGCTACGCGCCGCTATCATAGGGAGAATGAGAACAAAAATATACATGATCTTTTTTTAACAAAACCCGACGTTGTGCGTATACTCCTCGGAGTGTACATGCACGTTCGGTGTATAACACATGGGTTTACGTATGTAACGAATGAAGAAGCAGAGTGTCGCCGACCGGCTCGCAAGACCGGCGGCAAGTACCGACACACGCACACGGCTCTCTGTGCTGCGCTCGCTGGCTCTCGAGAAAAACGCACACA
>NW_012068095.1:0-460 GCF_000956235.1 Wasmannia auropunctata | reverse complement strand
TGTGTGCCTTTGTAGAATCAGTTAAAACTGATAAGCATTGCTATAAAACGTTTTGATATTCTAGCAATCACTTTGACTTTCGCACAAAATTATTTTGATTATTGAACAAAAATATTTTCAGATCTGGATTCAGCAAAATTGTTCTTTCCGTGTAAGCTTAGTAAGTCGTAAGTCGTAAGAAATTGATCAATCATAGTCGATTAGTCTCCTCATGTTCGACTGCTCAATTTCTTACGGCTTTACGTCTTACTATATTATTCGATCCCATTGTAGACATTTCTTAAAGAGCCGTCTACGATGGGAGTAGTAAGTCATAGAATAATCAGCTATGATTGGTCAATTTCTTACAGCTTACGACTTACTACTCTCATTGTAATGGATCCTAAGGGTTGTGGCACACAGAAAAACTTAAGCAATAAAGACGTAAGCAGTGTAAGCGAATCGACAAATAAAGCGTCGT
>NW_012068094.1:0-543 GCF_000956235.1 Wasmannia auropunctata | reverse complement strand
TAAAAAATTTTCGACTCTGTCGGGTCCGGAGGTAAACCTGGCCGATCGACGCTTCCCCGCTAGCGCCCTTAATATTACGTCGATTCGCGTGCCCGCACGTCTGTTCGGCCACTCAAGTACCCCCGTGCACCACCGTCGTCCGTTCGCCTCGATAGCGGAGAATTTTCGGCGTCGGAGGTAAAGGCGGCGAAAGCAACACCGCCGCGCGAAAGCAACACGCCGCGACGGTAACCTAGAAAATTTTCGGGTCGGTTCCGGAGGTAAACCTGGCCGATCATCGCTTCGCTTCCCCGCTGGCGCCCTTAATATTACGTCGTATCGCGTGACCGCACGTCTATTCGGCCACCCGAGTGTTACTCGTGACACCCCCGTCGTCCGTTCGCCTACGATAGCGGACGAATTTTCGGGCGCCGGAGGTAAACGCGGCGAAAGCAACACGCCGGCGCGAAAGCAACACGCCGCGCGGGACTTAGAAAATTTTCGGGTCGGGTCCGGAGGTAAACCTGGCCGATCATCGCTTCGCTTCCCCGCTGGCGCCCTTAA
>NW_012068093.1:0-440 GCF_000956235.1 Wasmannia auropunctata | reverse complement strand
TGCCGGCGGTAGGACCGACGTACGCGCTAGCCTAACCGAGCGCTAACCTGACCGAGCGCGAGACCGAACGAGCGCTAACCTGACCGAGCGCTAACCTGACCGAGCGCTAACCTGACCGAGCGCTAGCCCGACGTGTCAGGCGAGGCACTTGGCCGCTGAGCGCCTGTCGGCCCCGTCGGCGAAAGCAACACGCGGCGCGGGACTTAGCCGCGGAGCGCGCGACAGACCCGCGGCGGTAGGCCCGACGTACGCGCTAGCCTAACCGAGCGCTAACCTGACCACCGAGCGCGAGACCGAACGAGCGCTAACCTGACCGAGCGCTAACCTGACCGAGCGCTAACCTGACCGAGCGCGAGCCCGACGGGTCAGGCGAGGTACTTGGCCGCGGAGCGCCTGTCGGCCCCGTCGGCGAAAGCAACACGCGGCGAGAAAGCAACACG
>NW_012068091.1:0-344 GCF_000956235.1 Wasmannia auropunctata | reverse complement strand
TATCCCCTGTGTGCCTTGTCGACTCAGTACAATATTTTCATTACGTATTTTTACGAGATCTATAACTAAATCTTGAATTCATAGCGATGACGGGACGCTTGATTGCAGAAATTGTTCAATGTCCATACGTCTCTCGATAAACATCTTCCACATTCCATAAGGCAAGATAATATGATTGCCTCGGTTATCACCAATAAGTATTTCCACAAAAGATATAGATCCCACGCTGATTCCAAGATCCAAGTATTTAAAATTAGTGGTTGCTAGAGCGAATCTTCTTCCCAATATACGAGGCGTTTTCGAAATATAAGACGCAATTCTGTAAACGAATTAAAGCATGGAAA
>NW_012068090.1:0-427 GCF_000956235.1 Wasmannia auropunctata | reverse complement strand
TTTAGTATTCTAGCAACTATCGTGTTAGAGACAGTAAGTCTTATACAATTTCCAGTTGTCGCGGCTTCCAAAGCAACATAAAAATCTAATGATACTAACATGCATAAGCATAAAATGAAAAAGAATAAGTATTAAATTGTTTCCATTTCTAATCAAAGATTAAATTATACTCTTACAGTCTTTCAAACTGAAAGAGCATATTACATTATTTGCTCATGTACATTATATTCAAGAATACGAGAATAAATTTAAATGAATATGTCAAGAACTAGAGCGATAATAAAAATCTGCAGTTTGCAGAATGATATTCACATGAAAACGTCAGTAAACAACGTCATAAATCAAAAAATAAATGCTTATAATTATAGTCACTTACGCAATCTGAAAAGCCATATTTGTAAGCATTCATTTTTTGCTTTGTGACGTT
>NW_012068089.1:0-457 GCF_000956235.1 Wasmannia auropunctata | reverse complement strand
GCTCTGGGTGCGCCTCTTCTCGCGATGAGAACGAGACGCCCCGGGAGTGCGGAGCCGCATCGCGACGCGGCCCATCCTCCCTCGGTCGACAACCAGGGCCGACCTTCACTTTCATTGCGCCTTTAGGTATCCGCTGAGTCCCAATGACTCGCGTACATGTTAGACTCCTTTGGTCCGTGTTTCAAGACGGGTCCTAAGAGTACCCAAAGCAGTAGCGTCGCCGACCGGTATCCGTCGCCACGCGCGACCCCCGCGAAGAGGCGCGCGCGCGGCGAACGTTTTGCAGGCCTGTCGAAGGTTAAGATATTCTCTCTTACCGCACGACCAACAGCGGGCCAGGCACGGCGACGGCGCTAGGTCCGTTAACGTCCGTGTACCGTGGCGCGCGCTTGCGACGGCCTCGACGCACACTCTGGCGCCGCGCACGCGGAGTCCCTCGCGCTCCCGAGAGAGCGGA
>NW_012068088.1:0-454 GCF_000956235.1 Wasmannia auropunctata | reverse complement strand
TGTAAAATTAATTGATAATTAATAAAACTTACTAGATTATAAAATGTGCGTAAGCGTATACACACAGTATTTAAACACAAAATCGTAGTTGTATTCTTTTTACATTTCTTTTAAATATTGCTACAACATTATTAAAATAATGTTGCAAATCTATATTTGAACAATGTTTCTGAAGCATTGCATTGCAATAAGCAATGTTGCAACTTTGCTGCAATATTGCTGCAAACTTCTGTGCTGTATGGAATGGTGTATAATAGTTATTACTAGCAACGGAAGACATCGTATTCTTCGTTAATTAAAAAGGTAATCTATCTTTTTCTAATATTTATTTATACATAATATGCATTGACCGGTTTCTTATAAATTTAAAATCTTGAAAAGGTTAACATTGGTTTAAACAGTGTTAGAGCTTGAATATAAAGATTTTCTTGTCATAATGTTTCCGACACAGTTA
>NW_012068087.1:0-305 GCF_000956235.1 Wasmannia auropunctata | reverse complement strand
TTCAGACGTGTGCTCTTCCGATCTATCTTATGTGATACATAAACGTGTTTGTATATATGATAACTGATATATGTCTTTTCCACAAAAGTAGTAAGAATAAATATCGAAAGATTTTTCTGCAGTACTGTAACAAAATACAAATAAGAATTTCAAATAATAACTTATTCTTACGAGCTAAAAATTTAATTATAAAGTATTAATATTAGTATTAATATTAGTACGGAAGTATAAATATTAATATAAATTTTTGAAATATTTAAAAAAATATACTTACAAAATTGATTGTAGTGATTGATACAGTGATA
>NW_012068086.1:0-507 GCF_000956235.1 Wasmannia auropunctata | reverse complement strand
TCGAGGGAGGCCCGCGGCCGGTGTTCATGCACCGTGCCTGTGCCCTTTCGGATTCGGCGGCGTCGGCCGGCGCGAACCGGTGGTAACCTACAACGCCGCGGCGACTCGCCGAGAGTCGCTCGCGCGCTGGAGGGCCCGGAGACACCGTGAGACGAAACCCCCCGCCGACTTGTGATTTATCGCATCGGTGGCGGGTGTTTCTCTCGTCTTCGTCGCCCGATGGTTTTTCAAAGATTTCCGCCCCGGCTCTCGTCTCATTCCCCCGCGCGATCGCGCGCCGGTTGGAGACGAGAGACGCTCCGCTCGCGCGACGATGTCGTCTCACGTTGTGCCGTAGCCCCCTGCAAACGGGGCGGCGGTCCGCGCGTGCTCGGACGCGCGGCCAGGCTGATCGAAGGGCCCCCATACCCTCGCGAGTGGCGTTGATCCCGGAGGATCCCACTCTCCCCCGTCGTACTCTCCGTGCCTCCTCGCGCGCTGCCCGCGCGCCGAGAGAGTGGCCGAGTG
>NW_012068085.1:0-598 GCF_000956235.1 Wasmannia auropunctata | reverse complement strand
CCAGCCACTCCTCCGGCTAACTTTCCTCCCTCCTCTCCCGAGGAAATTCTCCCTCGTCCTCTTTCCGCATCCTCCGCTCTCACCTACCGAATTTTCCCAGAGACACCTTCGCCAACTCCCTCACCAACATGTTCTTTTCCTTCAGTCTCCTACTCTCCGGTACCTCTTTCCCCAGAGGAGCCTCGCGCCCCTTCACCTGCAATTTCCATTGAAACCATAGATTGGGAGAAGGACTTACGCCCTTCTTCTCCTGCAAGTTCCACGGGAAGCATCGAGTTTCTCGAGGAAATCCCCGTTCCTCGTCCCCGCCTGCATTATTTCTATGGGGAACACGACTCGTTAGAGTCGCTTATCCATCGATTCCCTCAATTATATTCCCCGCTGGAACCCGGAACCTATACCATAGGTCCAGACGACTTTTGCCTGGAAGAACTCCGCACCACGGTTAGTTTCCTGGATCCCACCGATAGTATCCCTATCTATATGCACAGCTCCCCTTTCCCTATTTGATACCCGTACTTTTCTTCTATAATTTCTTTCCCCTTCACCGCTACGCTGGAGGAGTTCACCGAGGAATAAATGTAACCTCGTATGCATA
>NW_012068083.1:0-374 GCF_000956235.1 Wasmannia auropunctata | reverse complement strand
TATCCCCTGTGTGCCTTGTCGACTCAGTCCCTGATTCCCCGTTACCCGTTACAACCATGGTAGGCGCAGAACCTACCATCGACAGTTGATAAGGCAGACATTTGAAAGATGCGTCGCCGGTGCTAGGACCGTGCGATCAGCACAAAGTTATTCAGAGTCACCAAAATAAACGGTGGACGGACGGAGACCGCCCGCCACCGATTGGTTTTGATCTAATAAAAGCGTCCCTTCCATCACTGGTCGGGACTCTGTTTTGCATGTATTAGCTCTAGAATTACCACAGTTATCCAAGTAAATGTGGGTACAATCTAATGAACCATAACTGATTTAATGAGCCATTCGCGGTTTCACCTTAATTCGGCATGCACTGAGAA
>NW_012068082.1:0-440 GCF_000956235.1 Wasmannia auropunctata | reverse complement strand
TATCCCCTGTGTGCCTTGTCGACTCAGTCCAGGTACCTAAGTCGTCTACAGACGATTCCGAGTCTCGACATCGAACTCGCGAAACTCATGTTCGACCGTTTGACGCCGTGCCGTCGTAGCGGTGAGATCCCGACGACGGGCGATGGCGCCGTACGGCAAACCGGGCTCGTGCGACGACCGGCCCGTGGACCGGCCGCCTAGTAGGTAAGTGTCACATTGTTTTGAGCCTTTCGACTCACGAGACTCCTAGAGATATCATTGCCACCTTTGACTAGAGAGGATACGGCCTTAGAGGCGTTCAGGCATAATCCCACGGATGGTAGCTTCGCACCACCGGCCGCTCGACCGAGTGCGTGAACCAAATGTCCGAACCTGCGGTTCCTCTCGTACTGAGCAAGATTACTATCGCAATGACTAGTCATCAGTAGGGTAAAACTAAA
>NW_012068080.1:0-515 GCF_000956235.1 Wasmannia auropunctata | reverse complement strand
TCGTTTACCTCCGACGCCGAAAATTCTCCGCTATCGAGGCGAACGGACGAGGGGTGGCACGGGGCGACTTGAGTGGCCGAACAGACGTGCGGGCACGCGAATCGACGTAATATTAAGGGCGCTAGCGGGGAAGCGTCGATCGGCCAGGTTTACCTCCGGACCCGACCCGAAATTTCTAAGTTCCCGCGCGGCGTGTTGCTTTCGCGCGGCGTGTTGCTTTCGCCGTCCTTTACCTCCGACGCCGAAAATTCTCCGCTATCGGAGGCGAACGGACGACGGTGGTGCACGGGGGTACTTGAGTGGCCGAACAGACGTGCGGGCACGCGAATCGACGTAATATTAAGGGCGCTAGCGGGGGAAGCGTCGATCGGCCAGGTTTACCTCCGGACCCGACAGAGTCGAAAATTTTTTTAAGTCCCGCGCGGCGTGTTGCTTTCGCCGCGTTTACCTCCGGCGACGAAAATTATCCGCTATCGTGGCGAACGGACGACGGGACTGAGTCGACAAGGCACACA
>NW_012068079.1:0-322 GCF_000956235.1 Wasmannia auropunctata | reverse complement strand
TATCCCCTGTGTGCCTTGTCGACTCAGTTATCTTATATATATATATCTCCACTTGTACTTGGGGCGCTCTTGGTCTCCGGGCGGCGGCGGCGCGACACCTTCGTCGCGCGCGCGCCCGCGCCAGATCTCGTTGACGCCTCGGTCAACAACCCTCATTCTTCTCCTCTCCCACTCGTTTGTGTCATTTCGGACGACGCCCAGGGAAGACTGGCTCCTCTCTCCTCCTCGGAGGCCAGCACGGCCCCGAAAGATGGGAGGGAGCGCGTCTCGCTCAGCTCGGCGAACGTCCAACGATCGCTCGTACGCTCCTCTCTCTATATCA
>NW_012068078.1:0-948 GCF_000956235.1 Wasmannia auropunctata | reverse complement strand
TCCCCTGTGTGCCTTGTCGACTCAGTAGGCGAACGGACGACGGGTGTGCACGGGGGCACTCGGGTGGCCGAATAGACGAGCGGGCACGCGAATCGACGTAATATTAAAGGCGCCAGCGGGGAAGCGAAGCGTCGATCGGCCAGGTTTACCTCCGGACCCGACAGAGCCAAAATTTTCTAAGTCCGGCGCGGCGTGTTGCTTTCGCGCGGCGTGTTGCTTTCGCCGCGTTTACCTCCGGCGACGAAAATTCTCAGCTACCGACGTCGAACCGGTCGACGGGGGTGCTACGGGGGCACTCGGGTAGGTCCGAATAGAACGTGCGGGTCAACGACGTAATCGACGTAATATTAAGGGCGCCAGAGGGGAAGCGAAGCGTCGATCGGCCAGGTTTACCTCCGGACCCGACAGAGCCAAAATTTTCTAAGTCCGGCGCGGCGTGTTGCTTTCGCGCGGCGTGTTGCTTTCGCCGCGTTTACCTCCGGCGACGAAAATTCTCCGCTACCGAGCGAACGGTCGACGGGGGTGCACGGGGGCACTCGGGTGGCCGAATAGACGTGCGGGCACGCGAATCGACGTAATATTAAGGGCGTCCGAGAGGGAGCGAGCGTCGATCGGTCAGGTTTACCTCCGGACCCGACAGAGCCAAAATTTTCTAAGTCACGCGCGGCGTGTTGCTTTCGCGCGGCGTGTTGCTTTCGCCGCGTTTACCTCCGGCGCCGAAAATTCTCCGCTATCGAGGCGAACGGACGACGGGGTGCACGGGGGCACTTCGACGTGGCCGAACAGACGTGCGGGCACGCGAATTGACGTAATATTAAGGGCGCTAGCGGGAAGCGTCGATCGGTCAGGTTTACCTCCTCGGACCCGACAGAACCAAAATTTTCTAAGTCCCGCGCGGCGTGTTGCTTTCGCGCGGCGTGTTGCTTTCGCCGTGTTTACCTCCGGCGA
>NW_012068077.1:0-346 GCF_000956235.1 Wasmannia auropunctata | reverse complement strand
GTCCGAGGTCATCGAGACAGAGACGATGGAGATTGATTGCGGTTCGTCGAAGGACAAGCGAGATCCGAGAAGGGACGATCGTGAGTTGAGTACAACGTAAGATAGGTAAGTACCAATTAATAATATATTTATCATAAGAATAGATTTTGCGTTCTGAGATAAATATTATATATAATATATACATTCCTATCGATCTTTTTATATTGAAAGTTTTTGTTAATTGTTATATTTTTACTTTTTGAACGTGCGTATTATCACATGTAAAAAATAGAAATAAAGTAAATATTAATAGTAAACATTAAATTGATTCTTTATTAAAGATCGGAAGAGCACACGTCTGAACTCC
>NW_012068076.1:0-352 GCF_000956235.1 Wasmannia auropunctata | reverse complement strand
GCTACGCTGAGAGTCGACAGATTTTCCCCACATCAAGACTAAAAAAATTTTTTTTTCTCGAAAACGAGGCAAAACACGTTCTGGGGGTTTTTTTTCTAAGATGTAGGAAAACTGAAAAGTATATAAAAAATATTTTTTCAAGATTTTTCGACTCTCTCCCCGATTGTTAAAAAAACTGTTGAAAAGTTTATTGTTAAATAAACAATGGAAAAAAAAACATTTTTGGAATCTTCATTTTTTTCTCGTAAACTAGAACATTTTTCGCGTATTTTGAAAAAAAAAGTAGTCAGCTAGCATTATTATTAACAGAGCTATGAATTTTTGAAAAATAAAGCAGTCTAATTTTTAATTA
>NW_012068075.1:0-2830 GCF_000956235.1 Wasmannia auropunctata | reverse complement strand
ATATATATATATATATATAAATTATAAAAATTGTCAATGTAAGGTGTAGATGATAATAATATAAAACGGTTTCTAGCACCCGGAGCGTACTCTCCGGAAAAAGTAAGATTAGATAACACGCCGCAATATAGCTTCGGCATTAGGCATGCTCCGGATAAATCTAGTTACACACCAGGTAATATAAAATGTATAATATATGTAGGTATTTATCTAATTATATTACAATTAACAATGTTGTATACAACTGTCACAATTACGCACATATTTATTTTTATCTCGCAGCACCAGGTACTTATAGCCCAGAAAAAGTGAATTTGGACAAAGGGCCACAATACAGTTTGACTGGCAAAGGTCCCGCTGAAAAACCTACGGATACGCCAGGTATGTAAAAGCTGTTAAAATAAGTTTTTTTCGGCAGATGTAATAATACAATAATATAATTTTTAGCACCTGGAGCGTATTCACCAGAAAAAGTAAGATTAGATAATACGCCGCAATATAGCTTCGGCATTAAGCATGCTCTGGATAAATCTAGTGATACACCAGGTAATTTATGAAATGTCTAATATATGTATAATTATATTACAACAATATAAATGCACTATTACTGTTAAAATACATATTAACTGTTACAATTATCGCACATATTTATTTTTATCTCGCAGCACCAGGTACTTATAGCCCAGAAAAAGTGAATTTAAACAAAGGGCCGCAATACAGTTTGACTGGTAAAGGGCACACTGAAAAACCTGCGGATACGCCAGGTATGTAAAAGTTGCAAAAGCTGCTAAAATAAGTTATTATTTGCAGATGTAATAGTATAATAATATGATTTTCAGCGCCAGGAGCGTATTCTCCGGAAAAAGTAAGATTAGATAATATGCCGCAATATAGCTTCGGCATTAAGCATGTTCCGGATAAATCTAATAACACACCAGGTAATATAAAATATATAATATATGTATTTATGTAATTATCGCATACAGCACACTTTATCCTAGGGACGTCCAGAGGATATACAATCCTCTGGATGTCCCTCGGATAATGTGTACTGTATGGGAATATTACAATTAACAATATTGTACACAACTGTTACAATTATCGCACATATTTATTTTTACCTCGCAGCACCAGGTACTTACAGCCCAGAAAAAGTGAATTTGGACAAAGGGCCACAGTATAGTTTGACTGGCAAAGGGTCTGCTAAAAAACCTGCGGATACACCAGGTATAAAAGTTGCAAGAGCTGCTAAAATAAATTGTTTGCAGATGTAATAATATAATAATATGATTTTCAGCGCCTGGGGCGTATTCTCCAGAAAAAGTAAGATTGGATAATGTGCCGCAATATAGTTTCGGGATTAGACATGCTCCGATTAAACCCAGTGATACGCCAGGTAATTAAGATTCTGTTCTTGCAGAAAAAAATGAATTCTTATCGCGTGCGTTTACTTTTATTTCCTAGCACCTGGAACCTATAGTCCAGAGAAGATAAATTTGGACAAAGGGCCGCAATATAGTTTAACTGGCAAAGGATCCGTTCTGAAAACTAACGATGTTCCTGGTACGTTTGAGACATTTTCTTGAAATACGATTGTGATATTCTTCCATCGTTGGTATTTATTTTTGTTGCAGCACCTGGCACATATAGCCCCGAGAAGGTGAATTTAGACAAGGGCCCGCAGTACAGTTTGGCCGGAAAAGGGATGCCGGAAAAATTAAACGAGAATCCAGGTGAATATAGGATATCTTACGTCATTATCACGTTAATAAACTTTTTCCGAGGCACACATTTCTTCGACTATTAACATGCGAAGAAAGAATTTAATGAATAATGATAGACAATATTAATTTCTGATTGCCTCGCCTATAGGCCCCGCTGATTACAAACCAGAGAAAGCGCTAAATCTGGAACATAAACCTTATTACAGTTTTGGTGATAGGAAATCTTTGGATAAATCTAGAGATACACCAGGTAACGGTGTGGATTAACCCGGCGTGGATTAACATTGCATCTCTTTAACGATGATTTTCTTAAGCAACATAAAAATATAATAATAATCAATAATAAACAATATGATTTTCTGATTACTTTTGGTAGGCCCAGCCGATTACAGTCCAGAGAAAGCTTTAAATCTGGAACATAAACCATATTTCAGTTTCAGTAATAGAAAACCTCTTCATAAATCCCGCGATACACCAGGTAATGGTGTGAGTTAATAAAAAATTAATAGATAATAACCGCCTAATAAAATCTAATAGAAATAAAAATGTGTGTAATAATTAGGAGAAAAAATATATTAATTTCTATTTGCTTTGGTAGGCCCTGATAGATACAATCCAGAAAAAGTTCAACATTTGGAACATAAACCTTATTTTAGTTTCGGTAATAGAAAACCTTTGCATAAGTCTAGTGACACACCAGGTAATTGGTGGAATTAATAGAATGTTAATATTGCATTTGTTCTAACTGATTGGTTTATTGTGAAATGTACATAAATGCGATGTATGTATTGTGTGAATCTAAAGTAGGCATGCCATATAGTCCTATATTAAAATGCTTCTTCAATCTTTTCCATTAATCATTTGTGAAAGAAACAATTGTATCTATAATATTATAATAATGCCTATGAGAAAGTAAAAAAATAAAATAGCTATCAAAAATTGGAATTCTGTCGCTGTGCTTTGATTTCTTAACATTTTACTTTGATCGATTTTATGCGGGATTATTGTATAATAAACATGTGTAATAAATGTGTAAATATTATATATATGTCATGTTTATTTTTTTTAAATTAATTTTGTATGCTAATATATATATATATATATAT
>NW_012068074.1:0-1984 GCF_000956235.1 Wasmannia auropunctata | reverse complement strand
GAGTAAAGATGGCAAGAATAGAGCATTTGAGTTAAAGATGACAAAAAAACTATACGGTGTGTCTTACCTAAGCCAACGAACGACACGATCTTATCATGGTTGTACGTCTGCACGTTCAGCTCTTCCTCGGGCGCTACGTAAAGCATCGAGAAATCCTCCTTAGGCGGATGAAACTTTTCCATGATCCCGGGCGGCGGCGGGGGCGGCGGTGGCAGATATGTGGGCGGCGCGAATCTGGTGGCGGGATAGCTCATGTACGGCAACGGTTGCACCATGACCGGATGCACGGGATGGGCGTTCGCCGGTGCCACGGGATGAGCGTTCGGCTGCTGCATGTGATAATTCGAGGAGAACTTGTCGTATCGCACGGGTTTCTCGGCGAACAACGGCGGATTCCTCTCGAAATTGTTGCCGGGCGGCGGCTTGTTGACGAGCGGCGGCGGTACGGCCGGGGAAAAAACGGGATTCGATGGCGCGATCGTCGGGGTTTCCTCGTTGCCGTTGTCCTCCGAAAGCAGCAGCTCGTTTATCTCGAAGCCGAACGTGAGCTCCGTCGGCAGATTGTTGTTCTTCGCGATGTCCGAGGAGGTCTCGTCCAGCAGGATCACCGCGGGTCTGGGTGTCGAACTCTTCTGCTGCGCCTCCGCGGACGACCTGTGCGACTGGTCTTTATCGGGCTGCGCGTTCTGCGACTTCGCCTTCTTGCTCTCCGCGCTGTCGTCGCGCTGCTGATTATCTTGCTTCGAGCCTTGCGGCTGGCAGACTCCGACTTTCGTCGCATCGTGCTTTATCGCGGTGCTCTGATACTCCTTCGTAACCCTAACTGTCCTCGGAGGATCGCCACCACTGGTCGTCTTACTGCCGGATTCAGGTTCGACGCTCTGCGAGTCCTGCGGAGGTTTCGTGGTCTTCAACTTCTGCGCGTCTGCATCGTGCAACGCGATTGTTGGGTTATTAGTCCTGCTCTCGGATTGCGGGATGTCGATACTATGCGATTTTTTAATTGCCTCCTCGTGATAAGAGGGCTTTTTAACGTGTTGTTCTTCGTGGGATCCCTGAGGTTGTACAATTGGATTACTGTGTACGTAATTCCTACGAGAGCGAGGATTGTTGGCTCGTGGAAGCGTAGCAGAATCCTTGTTGACGGTGCAATTATGATTGTTATCGATATCGACTGGATTGTAATTCATCGTTGTACTATTATTATTATATCTTGGCGTTACGGCGTTCGTCGCGGTAGTCTCGTTTGAATTTGGGCTGTAATTACTACAAGTCGCGCTCTTCTGCTCCTTGTTTTCCGTGTTCGCTTGCGTTAGGCTTTCGTGCATCTTCTCGATTTCTTGCACATATTTAAACACCTGGATGTTCTTATTGATGGCCTCTTCCTGAGCTTCGGCTTTCTTTCGGTCTGACGAATTCTTCATCTTCGCCAGGGTCGGCGAAAGTGGTTTTTCGAAAGCCAGACCCAAACTCGCTGCTGCATGGTTCGACTGAGCCTGCTGCTGCCTCGCTTTCCTGTCCGGATGCTGCAGCTCGTCTAGACTCGGATAGTAATCCTGAGGCACTTTATCCGGTTCCGAGAGGGTCTTAGGCGGAACACTCGGCCACGTTGACGTGTTTAGTATGGCGGACATGGTCAGGTTGTGCGACATGTGTGACATGTTGATAGTAGCCATGCGCGCTATGTCCGCGTAACTCGCCTGCGGAGTGCCGCCCGACGATATTGCGACTTTGGACAAATTGTGCTTCGAGGTGTTCGACGTAACCGGCAACGAGTGGACTGAATCCAAATCGCTACTATCCGCCGACTTGTCGCTGCAAGAATCACAATGTTTGTTTCAATATTAAAATCGAATTAAGGCCGAATTATTTGTTATATATATACATGTACATATATGGAGTTATTTGTCTAATTACCTCGGAGGCATACTGCTAGCCGATTTTCTTCGGAGTTCAGGAGAAAGAGATCGGAAGAGCACACGTC
>NW_012068073.1:0-4217 GCF_000956235.1 Wasmannia auropunctata | reverse complement strand
AGAGAAAAATTTTTCAGACAAAAGTTCAGACAAAATAACTTTTGTCTGAAAAATTTTTCTCTCCCGAGCTTGATTTTCGAGATATTCGACTAGATGGATTAAAATGGTCCACCCTATATATTGTATATATTGTATATATGTATATGTATATAATATATATTTCAATAATGATAAATTATCATGAACTAGAGGTTTTTCGGACTATGATTTATTTTGATATTTTGTCAATATAAATTTTAGGAAATAAATTACATATTTATTTAAGGATCATTCTATCTTTTTGACAACAGAATGATATTAATATTTTATACGCTTCACGTTATAGAATTATAAAGCTAGAAAGATCAATAAATTAAACTAAGACTTTTTCAGCTTTGCTCTTTGGACTGATTTATTAATTTATCCACGCTACGCAAGACAGTAATATAAAGCAATCTACGTATATTAATGCATGTCATTTCTATCTGCAAATTATAATGAATTTCTATGCATTTCTCGGTTTAACTAAATTTTATGCTGACATGTATTGTATCTGTACAATTTAACAGTCGTGCATATTGCGCAAGGCAGCGCCAGATTATAAGTTGTACTAATTTTTATCAGATATTTTTGCGTGAGATATCCAAACGAAATTACTACAATCGACCTGGTTCTGTCTGACGGACAATAGACGCTGGTTCCTAAATCATGTGCCTCGACGTCAGCGTCATGACGTAACTAAATAGGGTTTGCGGTTATAACTGGGTCGGTCGTCGGTGGCGGAAATGAAAGGAAATAGATTAAATTATTATGTCAAGTGTGTGGACGAACCTGATAGGACAGTGAGGACGCACGTGCGCGGATTATTTATCGAGCTCTCGTTAATCGATGGCCAGCGAATTTATGCTCTCATGAAAAATTTTGTTAGTGTGATGTAATACTTTAAGCGTTACAAAATATAATTGGGGAAGCGACAGAAAATCGAGTGTGAGGCTATTGTGTTGATTAAAAAGTTATAAATTGTTACTGAGTCTCGTCGAACTATTTTTCAACGTTGATTAAAAAATTATGAATAGGTAATACGTGCATTATGCTTGATAAGTTACTTAAAGGGCTATTTTAAAGTTCAGTAAAGAGTTCTGGATTAATTAAAGACGAGACATGTAAAAAAGATTATAAGTATCAAAAATAAAAGTTTTATAAATGACATTTACACTTTTTTTTAACCTTGGCACATGAGAGCTCTTTGAAAAGTTTTTTGAAAATATAAAACTTACAGTCTTCGATTTGTCACAAAAAATAAGCAATGACAAACTTAATGATTTACCGAGAATAACTACCACATGAAGATATTATTAGTTTCCGATTGATTTTCCTATGGCAAATTTTATTCATATATCATATGAGACTCATTCGAAAACAAATGAAGTAAATCGAATGTAATGCCAGCATTCCGGCAGTTGTGAGAAATTGTAGTTGGGAAGTGCAGCGAGGAGAGAATAAACCACGATAATGCAAGCACGCACGTATGGGTCCTTTGTTTCCTTCTCGAAAAATTGAGTTTTACTTAAATTGAAATTATATGGCTTATACAGCACTTATTTTTAAATAATAATTATATATATATGTATATATATGTAATATGATAATAATAATAATAATAATTGCGTATTTATTATACTCCGTATTATTTTGACAACAATACTTACGTTAAAATTCACTTGGAATAGTCTTGTTTTTAAATTAAAGATTAAATAAGAGAAAGTAATTTTTATTTTGTAAATTTCGATTGTCGATAGGAATTATAACAATTTTTCAAACATGCTTTATACTTTTGAGTAAATTGATTAAAATGAATGGATATGGAAATTATTTATATTACTCTAATAATTTAGAGTGGAGTAAATAATTTAATAGTGATTCCTAAATACATATAAAGTTTAAAAAACGGTTATTCGCTCTGCGCGCATACAAAGTTATTGTATTCTTCAAAAGATTTTTCGTCACTTCAGATAGTAAATGAGGGCTATCTATTAGCATTTGCCACAGTTGAAAAACTTTTAAAAATTAACGATAGGAAGATTCGAAAATCCGAAGTTACAAAAGTTTTAAGAGTCAAAATTACAAGAAGAAAGAACTGATAAGCGAAGAAGCGATTACTGACGAAGCTTTGTGACGAGCAAATTTTGTTAAGATTCGAAGATCCAAGAAAATTTAGAAACGTTAAAGTACACGAATATAAAATGCAAAAATAGAATGCTTAACAGATATATATGTTTAAAATGTATAAAAAATTTCCCGATTTTAAAATATGAAGATTGAAGATATAAATATATGAGAGAGAGAGAGAGAGAGAGAGATAGAATATATAGAGAAATTTCTTTCTCTCTCTCTCTCTCTCTTTCTTTGAGAATTAAAAAAATATTGAAAAATATTTATATTAAATTAATAATACATAAGTAATATGTAAATATGTATATTATTCTTTTATTCTTACATGAGCATTTATAAAATGCAATCACCGTGGTATTTTATGTTTATAACTGTTTATAACTGTTGCCAATTATTCCGTTTATTCATTAAGATCGGTATTGATCGCGCGTAATCCTTTAACCAAACATTATTCAACAATCGCCATCATGCTTTGCTGACCCTTTCGTCCCAATGGAATTTAACTCGATCATGACGATAACTACGTGTCAACATGCCTATAGAATGAAAGGCAAAGTTGCGAAGGGAGTCCCACAGGTTGCAATGTTCATTAGTCTGTATGCGGGAGGACAGTAAGCTTCCGGGAAGAAGCACTAGTTTATCAACCGTCTGCGAACACTGTGTCGAAATCTGCTCGCAAATATTACAAACAGTTTCTGCAATACCGCGTTTCGCATACAGTAAATATTGAGAGGGCACGTTTACAGTGTATCACGAAAATTCAAGATAGATAGGTAAATATTTATAATTCTGCATATAAAATATGGTAAACTCTAATATTTAGTGACCGGTAAAGTAATTATGCGATATCATGATTATTCCTATCCTGGATTTATTATCATTTTCTACAAACATATTTGTATTTATAATAGAATAAAATATTAGACTACTAGGGAAATTTTGTAGAATCTTGGATAACTCTTTGAAGTATGAAAGATTGGAAAGATACAAAAATTCGAAGCATTGTTTACGTGTCATGTTTAAATATGAAATAATAAAAGATAATTGCCAAAGAGATAATTATTGCTATTATTTAAGTTCGAAAATTAATTAATTGCATTAATTTGAGAATTAAATAATTATTTATTAAAATCTTATACAAATGTAATGACAATGTAGCGTAGCATTTTGTTGAAATTATTACAAATTAAATTCTTCTGTTGCAATTGTTCATTTGCTATGGCTACTCATTCGCTATGACAAATACAAAGGTTTTTTTTGTCGACACAATTTCAATTTATCTAATGATATTTAACACGATTAATACCGTCATTAAATTTCAATAAGTATTTCGAGATTAAGTTTTATTAATGACGAAGTACGGTGCTGACGAGAAGTGTGGCGAACTTTTTAAGACGCGATGGCACTATTCGCCACTGTATTTTACTCATCAACAGAACGATATTGTGGACAGCCAATGGAGTGTGTCGATGGCAACGTCGTTTGACCCGGTGACGATCGCATTATATCCGACTACGTGAAATCGCTGGAATGACGCGCCATTTATTTCGAAATCGCCATTTTACCTTCATGTTGACCTCGATTCATTATTCGTATCAGTCTACAATATTGTTCACTCTCCGATTTGGTCAGCCGGTCAAACGTAATTAAACAAAAATCTAATGACAATTCGATCAGGCGTTTGCGCGGATTTTATCGTTGAGTATGATATACCGTTGAAAAGCGAGACACTAATGAAGCGACCGCAGACGGATAGCTCGTCAATTAAATATACGGATAAGAAAGGCGATGGCTGACGGACACGCGCGTTTATATGTACTCGCGAGACTCGGAAAATGGAGAAGATACCTAAAGACTCGCATCTCATGCCGCGTCACGCTCAATCGCGGTGATGGATAAGACTAATTACTTTCGTGGCTCAGCGTTCTAGTCCTTATTTTCTATGCTTTTGTCGGCTTGTGCCGTTAACGTAAAATTATTTTGTTTTTAATATGTATATATATATATATATATATAATTAATATTATTAATATATATATATATATATATATCAAAAAGATATGTTA
>NW_012068072.1:0-1319 GCF_000956235.1 Wasmannia auropunctata | reverse complement strand
CTATAGATTTAACAGTGTATACACGTGTGTATGTGTTTTGTGTGTATGCCCGTGCATATGTGAATTTATTCAGAGAAATAAAAGTTTGAAAAAAGATTTATTTATAGCACCTGAGTTTCAAAGGCAAACCAAAAACATATAGTAAATAACTGAGCGTAATGCATTAATAGTCGGATAAACACTGCGAGGAGTAATTTGATAAAGAGAATTCATCGATTCCTCCGTGAAATCAGGTCCGACAACGTAGATTAATATGAGGAGCTTAAGAGAGCTGAAAGGAGAAGAGCTCGCAGAGAAAGACCGATACTTTTAGTCTTGAAATCTTGATAATACAATCGCATTGTAATAAAGCCACGGGACGAGCCGAGGGAATGAAAGGCAGGAGTCGAACATTTTACGGGCGGAAGTTCCATGCTGAGGAAAGGAAAGCACGATCAGGGGTAGAAAGAAGGATGGGGAGGGAGGGAGGGAGATTGTGAAGCGCGGAGGAAAGGGCGGAAGAGGTAAACTCCGGCAATTTCAGTGATGGCTGGGCTTAGACATCTCTATATCCGGTGAGTAACGCAAACCCTCGGGAGGACGCGAGTCCTTCCACCCTGCGCGCTCCTGAACTCGTTCCCTCTCCCGCCCTCCACCCCCTCTCGTTCTCCGTCTCTAACCCTTCTTCAAAATCCCATGCAAACTCGCAGCTTTCTTCGTTCCGGCGTTCCTTCGTCTGGAAGGGGAATGAGAGAAAGGCAGGACTCTCTCTCGCGAGGTGAGTTAATCAGCGAAGTGTATAAAGTCCCGAGGATAAAAATAAAATGGCAGGATCTCTCGAAAATTAAATAAACGATTCGCCTCGATTTCGTCGGCGAGAGGCTCGTCGTACGGAGAAAATAGCAAAGAGAAAGAGGGAGCGAGAGATACTCTCGGGAATAAAGAAGGATATGCTATCATGAATGGACAAGGTGAAGAGAGAAGCGAATGGAGGGCAAACTTTTAACCAAGGAGAGGCCACTTATTCGAATGAAACCGCTGCAGCATCCCCTCCTTCTTCTTCTTCTTCTTCGGTGCCGAAAGCGGGATTTCGGCTCTCCTAGTGTTCTCCACCAACAAACGAAATCCAGTTTTGCATTTTGCCAACCGCGTAATAAGCACATTGTCGTGAAAACTAGGTATATGTAGAGTCTTCTGTCGAAAATCTTCTATTGTCCATCGTCCTCGTTTGTTATATGGGACAAATGGTTTTAATAATAATTCAAAAATAAAGCTGAATATAAAATAATAAACAACGTTCAAAAGAAATCCTTTGTAGATTAAGATCGGAAGAGCACACG
>NW_012068071.1:107399-121388 GCF_000956235.1 Wasmannia auropunctata | reverse complement strand
GATTGGCCATTCGACGCCATTTTTAATATTTTCTAGTACTTTTGCGATACTGCCATAAGCCGGTCGCGCTTCTATGATAATCTAGGACTCTAGGCGAGGGGAGTCGAGCCGAAATGCGGGGGGAAATTGGGGGAGATTGGGGAAGATTGGTGCCCAGTTCACTCTTATTGGGTCCCAGTTCTAGGGATACTCCAGGGGGTACAAACTCATTAGATTTTTTGGCGACGGAAATGGGATTAGTTCCGTACAAGGGGTCCAGCAGTAGAGGCAGCACTATCGCCTCTTTCCCTTTTCCTCTCTAACCTCCTTGTCTCCGGCAAAAGTGTATGAAAGCGTACAAAATTGTGGCAAAGTGAAAACCAATAGTCATATAATATGAATAGATTAAGCATTTCAATCTTTTACTGAGGAAGGAATGAAGCCGAGAAATAGCGTGTTTGCAGGAAATTATCTTATTTTACTTTATAGCTAAAATGGTTGGACATCGGTAAGATGAAATGAGAGTAATTCCTGCAATTCCGCGTCATTTCACGCTGTAGACAGAATGCTCGGTCTATATATACATATATATATATGCTATGATGAAAACCTACATTGAAAACGCCTAAAAGTAACTTATTATTATTTCGTGTTCTACCTAGGATGTTCGCGCGCGTATATAATTTCAATATGGCATCCAGCCTCCACTCTCGTCACGTGATCTATTTTAGTTCGCTATTTCCGGGGGGACAGACTTAAGTGGCGCTGTAAAATGTCCCCTCTTTTTCCAAGAGAGAGTTTGTCCCCCCTGGGACAGACTTAAGTGGCGCTGTAAAATGTCCCCTCTTTTTCCAAGAGAGAGTTTGTCCCCCCTGGGATACTCGGTCTATTATATATGTGTGTATCACACGGACACGAGCTTATATCATTGCGCTTGCGCAGACTAACAACCAATCAAATGTGGGCACCAGTTACCTCGTCGTACTGTCCCGCAGTGGCTCTCCCCCCGCAACTCTATGCTCTGTCCCCTTATATTCCTATATCCATGGTCTAAACTCTTGATCACTCATCCATACTCATCGCTCTTGATCGCCATTTGAGTTAACCTTAGGAGGGATTGTGGAATCACTCATCGTGTGTATGTATGCTTTGCATAATATTGTTGTCATCGTGTTTAATGATTAAAAAATGCTGGAAAGTTATAATTGTGCCGAGACAAATAGTCAATAGTGATGTTACTTAATATTCGTTTTGTAATCATCCGTGCTGTACGATACAAATGCTTGTATGAGTGATAAAATATCTGAAAGATCTTTTCGTCTTTTTCTCCGTGGGTGTTGCGTGTGTATTGTGGAGTTAATGCTATATATTATGTGTATATATAAATTATAGACTGTTATATACTTTTATTCTTTGATAGCCATAGTGCGCAGACAGGAGAGAGGTGCATGAGATTGAAAAACCAAAGAAATGGAGGTTGGTTTCTATTATTACAAAATTAGCATAATGTACACTTATTGTAATATATTATGTAGTACTATTCAAATTCAGGCAAATTTTTTTTGCATATTTCTAATAAGATAGGTTGCATTTAAATTTTGGTGTAATATAATTTATAATTATTTACCTTATACTAGCTTGTTAATACCAGATAATGATATAATACACAGAGCAAAATTATATATAGATATTTATATAAAGGAATTATATATATTATTTACTTTGCAAAAGAGATTATTTTGGTGCTATATGTTTATTGTAAATCATTATAAATTAATCAATATAATTAATATGAATATAATAGAACATATGTGACAGCAGATTGATTGTAGAAATTAAATAAAATCTATTTCATAATTATTTAAATAATACATTCCATTTAAATGTTTACAAAATAATAGCTTCTACTTTTTTCTACTAATAATTTCTTATCAGATTACGTTGGCAAACAAATAATCAATGACTGTGTTTCGTTTCACACATGATGTGCATGATGTATTATTCTATTCTTGTTATTTATCTTTCACTAAATGTTAAACAAGGATAAAATGATACATTATGCATATTATGCGTGAAACAGAATGCAGCCAATATACATATAGAAAGTTCTATAAATAAATTAAATTAAAAAAGAAGTCAAAAAATACCAAGGTTAGTGTTAGTACATAATTTAGACATTTATTAATATAAATTGATATAAGTATCGCATAAGTTTCAACCGTAATTTTAATCCTCTTTAGTCTAAAAAAAAATCACAACATAATAAAAGATTTAAAACATGAGTTATAAATTGCTGATACATAATTATAAGTATTCACACAAAGATATGACGCTAATATACATATTTAAAAAAATGTTTCAAAATATTAATTAATTTATATTATAAATTGTTAAAATCATAAGAGTATAATATTTAATTTCAAAATTCAGTAAAAATTAAGATTACTGTTCTAATAGTATTAATGAAAAGAAATAATTATGTAAAATCATGGTCTGTGGCAAAAAATTGCTATGTAAAACATAGTTACAATAAACTATAAGAAAGAAAATACAAAACAATTTTTAAATTAATTTATTTATTGACAAGCTCTACTGATAAAATACTGTTAATATAAGCATAGTTGATATTAATTTACCATAATACTCTGCTCAAACATGTTGATAAACTGCTAATAATTTTCTTGCTGGATATAGATAGATGAATGTTCAGCCGGTGGAGATAGCGGAGCAGAGGAAGATGAAGAAGAAGCCTCAACGCATGATTCTAGAACTGATAGTAGCAGTAGTAGTATGAGTGGTAGTAGTACAACAACGGACAGCGAGCAAGATAGCGCAGAGGATCATGCCACAAGCAGTAGTGAAAGCCATAGTTCGGCAGAGGAAGATGAAGATGAAAATGAAAATGCAGAATTTATGGTAAACGTCGAGAACCCTGATGCTTTGGTAAGATTCGTCTTATGCTTAAAAGGAAAGTTGCAGTTAGCAAAAATGTGAGATAAAGCTATTTGTTTTTATACTTCTTTCTTTCATCACTAGATCAACATATTTGAATAATCTTTTTTTTTTCTTATATGATTTGTTTTGATAATTTTTTTTAAATAAGTTATTTCTTGAATTTTAATTGTGATTTGAAAACAATGTTTTTGTAACTGATTGCTAGTACATTTAAAAATTGTAAATTTGATAACATTATAATTTTTTTTTAATTTAATAATGAAATTATGGTTTATTTATTTTTTATGAGATTAAAAAGATTATAAAAATTGATAAATGTTTTTCCAAGAAGAAGATATAAAAAGTCAAAGTACAAAAAAGTAATTTTGCAAAGAAGCTCTTCAAAGATTTTTTGGTATCGTAATCTCATATTCCATGCAATAGTTTTCTGTTTTTCTTTGTTCATTTCAAATCAAACACACATTGAATTGTTAACTACATTTTAAAAAAAATTTTTTACTGCTATATGTCACATTTATATTTTATAGGTAAATCGAAAAATAATTTTTTAGTTTAAAGTGATACAATAAAAAAAAAATGAAATTGTAGAGTTATTCTGAGTTATTCTTTTGTCCTCATTCAAGATCCTATATATATATATATATAAGTAAAGTTGAATGAGAGCGGAGGATCAGAATAAGTTAAAAATTTAATTTTTTTAACTTGCAATACTACTTTAAACTAAAAAAATTATTTTTTGTTTTGTTTTTAAAGAATAAACTCAATTTTTGTCTATACAGAAAATGTCCGGAAAATCGCTTGCAGTACTTCGGGAAATGATTCGAGAAGATTCTAAACAGAAGGAAAAAAAGCTATATAAAGATAAATTCGGAAATGAGTTGTTTTCTAGTTATAGTAATTTTATGAAGAATTGTTGAATTCATTTTTCATAGTCATAATCATAATAATCATAATTTAATTTATATTTTTTTAACATAAATAATTTTATTTCGAACTATGTTGGCGTTAATCAGAATGCATCACATAGAAATATAGTCCGCTTAATTACGATATTTTTTTTACCATAAAAGTGGTTATAATTTGGAAACGACTTATTTCCAGATCTATGTTTAGCTTTTTTTTCCTTTTTTTGGATCCCGAATCACTTTTTGAAGTATTACGGGCGATTTTCTGGATACTTTGTATAAATGCACTACTTTTCTTATCCAGAAATTGTTCACTCTTTAATATGCAAAATAAATATCTTTTTTTCAAGATTACTGGAAAACTTTTTTTATTAATGTGATATGTTTCAAGAGTATTATCCTAAAATTTTAGCAAAAAAAAATTAAAAATGAAACAATTATGATTTTTTTTTGCAAAATAATTTTTAAAACTAATTTTTTTAAAGAATGTTTTTTAATATGATACCATTTGAATTCTAAATTCTACAATCAGAATATATTCTACAATATTCAAAATCTATTTAAAAATTTTTGTAATCCAATTAAATTGTTAATTTTTAAATAGTAGCTGTTTAAAAATTGGTCTAGATAAATTCACTTTATTTGATAAACTTAATTGAAAAAAAGGTGTGACATGTTAATACATTATTTATTTTTGGTACGAGCTAAATAAAATTGGAAAGAATATTGGAAATAAAAAAAACAATAGAATTTAATAATATAACTTTTATAATTATAAAAGACTTACTTTGATACTTGTACAGTTGATTTATTGTCTACTCTGATTTGTACAAGAATTATATGTTCAATCTTTTTTTTAGACACACAGGTTTGAAATATTCAAAAATAATTTTACATATTTCAAAATGAACCTTAAAGAAATCTTTTTGTTTAAGTATAACAAATTTTTAAGTGTCTTTTCTTGCTAGTTTATTAAAGTTAGATATTATTATACAACATGCAGGGTGTTTCCTAAATTGAAAAATTTAGAGGAATATTTCTTGACTTACTTTATAAAGATTCTATAAGCATACTTTTAATTTTGCTATAACTATACTTTAAAGTGTTTTATTTTCAAAATATAGGATGTCAAAGTTGAGAAAAAAATATAATAAAAATTTCGAAAATCTAGGAATTGCTTAGAGATACTTTATTCAAATTTAGTGTGTATACATGTTTATCAAATTGCCAACGCAACTAAATATTTTGTTTGACTATACTGGCTATAGTCATTGCAGAAATAGCAGAAACGCTGTCTAACGAAATTTCAAAAATTTAATATGATTATTCACACACACGCCTCTGATGGATCTAAAAATGTTTTATTACTGGAAAATGTTTCTTGATACCACATATATATAAAAACATCAAATTTGAATAAAATATTTTTTATAAAGCTTTTTCTAGATTTTTGAAATTTTCATTTTTTTTCTCAACTTTAACACCCTGTATTTTAAATAGTTTAGAGCATTTGTTTGTAGAACTTGTATATATATCCGATTCTCTCACGTATGACTGTGGTGCACACGTAGATTATACACCGTCATGTGGGATGACTACATTTTTACGCCGATTCCGAACGGTAAATTTTTCGTAGAGTTTTGAATTAGAATGCTCTCGTTGGCTCGTCAGAGAGGAGAGCGTATGTAAATTTTGGCTCTGCCTGAGATCGAACTCGACATCTTTAACATATAGTAAATCAGTGCTCTATCTGCCACGCTACGCTCTCTCACGTTTATAGATTTATTCATAAAATAAGCCAAGGATTATTTCTTTAAATTTTTTATTTAGGAAACATCCTGTAATATAGCTACTATAATTTCTTATTATTTTAATTTTTAATTACAATAAATTGATTTTTAGAGATGGGAAACTTGCGTTGCTGCTAATATTAAAGTAAAACTACCACAGGATCTTTGTGAACACTTCAGTATTTTTAAGGAGATGCTGGATTATCCACGTTTCTGGAATGAATGGCTTACTGAAAGTCAACGAGAAACATTATATAATCTTTTACCTACTTTTCCAAAAGACTCCAATATAGAAGCACAAATGGAGAAATCGCTACAAATGTTGTTCAATAGAGAAAACGATAGGTAGTAATTATTAAAGATTTTTTTGCAAAATGAGAATAATTGGGTTCTAAAATGGATTTAATTAAAGCATTCGATAAAATGTAGATTTGGTGTAACGGCATTGGACACGTTTCACAATCATCTTTCCTCTGGTCACTATCGTCCGGACATTAAAAGAATACGCGGTTTAGTTCGTAAAGCGCAAAAAAGAAGATCGTTGTTCGAAGAACGGAAACGGTCATACGAATTAGCAAATCAGTTGCTAAAATCGCGGGAAAGTTTATTATCAAACGCATACAGACAAGGTTTCAATCAACCGGTAAACCGTACAATGTCTAAACTTCATTGGCGAAAGTCGAAACCAATAATGGGTGAGTGTTTGCTTTATATCTAATATTTTTTGGCTGTTCATATTTCTCTCCGTATTTCGGCCATTTGGCAGAGAAATATAATAATTGGAAGTCTAACATAAAAATAAATAATAGTTGAAGAAAAGACTCAGTTGCGCTATTTGGAGGAGCTAAACGCAGTCCGGGCAGAACTTAGAACCAGCACGAGACTGTCCGCTGATACAACATCTGAAAATGAGGAGAATTATCCTCATTATCAAATGACTGGTGCTAAACAAAAGAGAAAACGGCGTTTTACTATGAATCTCCAAGGATTGTCAGTTAAAGGCCTACAGCTCAGCCATGAGGACGATACAATTCGACCTGTATTTTCTACCTTGCAGCGAATGGAGTATGCTTCTAATAGATCATTGTTTGTACGTGAACAAACGGAAGAAACATACCGTGCTATGTTAATCGCACATAAAAAACGTCGTGCCCGTCGTGATGTATGTATAATGCATCATTATTTTATCACAGTTACTTTTATTTAAGCAATACTAACTAAAATGTATATGTGTAGCTTCATCCGGAACTGAACACACAAGGAATTGCGCTTGCAGACCTCACACAAAGATCACAAATTGGTCAGAAGCAGAAACTCACAATTGGCAATTCTACGAAGGTTACATCTGCTAAGAAGAAAATCAAATTGGAACAAAATTCGTTATGTCCACCCGCACCAAAACTGCCAAATTCCAATTCTATAAAGCACGAAAGCGATAACAGCGATTACTCCCATACAACGGACGACAATAAACAACCTAACATCGCGGACGTAGATTATAATAGAATGACAACACCTATTAAATCAGAACCTATTGAGGCGTATGAAGTACATCCAGTAGCCAAAAAGAAAATGTAATTATGATTAGTTGTACACGTATTAGATCAATTTAATATGATTATAATACTTGATGTGTTTCTTTCGTGTTTCTCATTTGCAGCAGTCCAGTAACTCAGAAGAGTAGCAAACCAGCAATAACCAATATACCAGAGATAAAAAAAGAAATTGAAGATACAGAGTTTGACAAAGTTAAAACCGAATTAAGTTTGGGTGTGAGCGAGGATGTGCTGGCTGAAACTGAAGAAGAAGAGGAAAATGAATCGAAGAAAGAACTTGATTTAGACAGTATTGATATGATGCAGTTACCAATTCAACTGGATGATGGAATTGATATACTTGACGATGTTAAGTAAGTGTACTTATGTACAAGGTAATTACAATCAATTAAGTCAATAATCAAAATATTTAAATTTGCGAATTGGCGTTACAGATGCGAAGATGAGGGAATTATATCAATACCAGAGACAAAAATGACTGTACCGTCCAATGAATGTATAGATGTTAACAACGGGGCGGAATTGATGCAAGAGACGCATACATGTTTTTTCTCTCTGTTACGAGACGCTTTCACTTCTAAGGGAGAGTACCGAATGAGTGCGGCAGAAATGAAAGAAGCAATAACGCAATGGCAAAGCAATCCTATTTCACCTTTGAATGATTGGTAATATCGAATAAGACTTCGCTGCAATATGCGCGATCGTAACATTTCCTGACAAATTATATGGTTGATGGTGTCGCAGGTATTCTTTGGTACCTTCATGGTCTACTTTAGTACCATTAGCACTAGGGTTTCTTGCGGGCGAATTGATGTATTCTCAAGATTTGGATCAACGGCAAGAACGAGATCAGGAACTCGTACCCTATCTGGAAAATAAGGGTCGAGGCGTATACGCATGGATCGGTGCTGGGAGAGATTCTGATACCCGATTACAAGACTTGTGTACAAAATTCCTTATGTACAAGTAAGAATTGTGGCAAGCACTGATTTTTTAAATCTTTGCTATAAGTTCTATTATAATGGAATTCAATGCTTTTTTTTTATTCAGTCAATGATTTTTCTTGCTCATTTGCTTATTTATTTGAATGTTTTCCTAAATTCTCTTGATCATTTTTTGCGACAAGCTAAAACAGCGTTATAAAAAAATGTTATTTAATAAATAATATATTTTTATTTAACAAATAACTATATACTTTTATAGAGACGTGTTGACACCACCATACACTCCAACTACTAGTACTGTAACAGCTACAAAATCGCAGCAGTCTCAATTCTCTTCGAATAATAACAGCATGAGCAATAATGCGATTGTTACAAGCGGAATCTTGCAAAGTGGTAGAAGCGGAAGTCCCACACTGGAAACTACTAACATGGATGCTAGTGCCAGTGGAACAGACTGGGAACCACCTCGACCACTATTTCCTACAGAGTGGAAAGTTCGACCGTCCACAATAGAGGAACGCGAAGAATTTCGAAGACAGGAGCGTATGCGTTATGCTGCACCTCATAAAGCATTTACTTATCGCATGCACGGTTATGCCTCCGTAGTCGGCCCTGTCAAAGGAATTTATCAGCATAACGTTGGTATGTTCAACTTGTGCTTTGTAAAAAAATGCTGAATTTAAATTTCTAAAAGCTTATTATGAATCACGTTATGACAAATATTAGCACACATAAACATATGTGATACAGGCAATCGCCAGCCGCATACTGATTGTGTACAAGAATATAATACAGTATAATGTAAAGTATAATATATAAAGTACAAATATAAATTCAATGCAATAAAATAATACAACACAATACAGTACAATATAAATGTACAAAAAATTTATTTACAATTTTATTTACAATTAAATTGAAATTAAAACATTTTGACTTACATTATACATTATGTTATTGTAAAAATTTTTACACATAGTAACAACTAATAATAACATTTTATTCTTTAATTAAGAAAAAATATTTTTATAATTAAAAATTTTTGTAATTTAAACAAATCTATAATTAAAAAATACTTTTATTTGCTTAAGGCGATTTTTATAAATTGTGTTTAAATTCTTTTGGTAGAAAAACTAAATATCTTATATTTTATATAAACAGTTTTTTAAATTATTAGTTTATTATTACAGAGAAATATGAGATTAATTATATTATTTGTGTTAAGCTTCAGGACAAGCTAAAGCACGAGGACATTCGTTGCTGGTACCGGATCGTCCAAATTTTGTAACAATTTTAGCGTTAGTTAGGGATGCTACCGCTCGACTTCCGAATGGTGAAGGAACTCGAGCTGATATTTGTCAATTACTGAAGGATTCGCAGTATATTATAGAACAAGATAATGATGAAAAGGAAGGATATCTCCATTCTGTGGTATCAGGAGCGCTTGATAGATTACATTACGAGACAGATCCTTGTGTTAGATATTATCCTCGTCGAAAGGAATGGCTTTATCTTCACCGAGGACGATCTGAATCTGAATTTGGTTTGTTCTCTTTATTTATTTATTTCAATTATTTTATACGTTGTTTATTGTAACAGGAATATTTCCGAAGCACTTGTAATTCTAATTTGCTCATGTGATTATGTAAAGTTATTTTTTTATTTTTTGTAGAAATGGTTCATCAACAATTACAAGGCATTGCGAAAAATAAGAAAAGTGTTGGTAATACTTCACGAAACAAAGTAGTGCAGCCAATCCTCAAATCTGCCAATATAAATAAGGAACAATCATCGAATACTAAGGAAGTTGTTCTCAAAAAAGAAAGACGAATTACAGCTGTAACTACGCAACCTGTTATTCCCAAGTAAGTATTTTTTATTTATTTGAAAACTAACAGTTTTGAGAAAAAACTATTTGAGAAAAAAATAAATGTCTGTACTTATTGTTATTCTCACAGGAAAGAACAACGTAAAACCGAAGATAAAATTGTCCCTGACCATCCTATACCTACTGAACATTCCGTTAATGCTAATGTAGAGATGGCAGTTAGTACAATAACATCAGCGATTTCTACCGTTGAAACTCCTGTTTCTGTTGCATCCATTGTAACTTCTTCGGCTACAGCCACAAATGTAGTAAGTACAGAACGAGATAACATTGCGATGGACACAAAATCGCAACTCGCTCCAATCACGATGGTAAAAAAGGCATCTACTGTTGGAGGAAAACCAATCGCTGTACTCAAAACAAATGCCGCTCAAAGTCTATTGCAGTCGAATCAACATAATTTTCCGCATCACCAAATTCAAGTATCAACATCTGCTGGCCTGCAAACCATTCGTCTGTCTGGACATTCCGTGTTGCAATCTGCACAACAATCTGCTTCAACTAGTAATAGTTCTAACGTAGTCAATGGAACTACAAATTTAACGACGATACTGCCATCTGCAAAAACGCAAAATCAGCAACAACAGCAATCAGCTATAATGACAAATCAAACGGGGAAAAGTATTTTACAAACCACTAATATAAAGCAACAATCGCAACAGCAACAACAACAGCAACATGTATTACCGGGAAAAACTCTCTTGGCATCACAGATTAAATTAGTCAGTTCGAGTCAAATTAAATCGTTACTCACGAGCCACGGTCTTCAGGGTCAAACTATATTTATCAAACAATCCTCACCATCGAATAATCAGTCGCAACAGCAACAATTACAGCAACAACAACAGCAACAACAACAGCAACTAAAGGTATCTTTGTAAACAAATCTTACTTTTATTATGTTTATTTATTTTGGTTTAAATTTTATCCTGATCTCAGCAACAACAGCTCCAACAACGAGTTACAACTAACCAACAGCAACCTGTACAGCAAACTCCGGGAATGCAACGGATAATTGCACAAATCGGAGGGAAACCAATTGCTGTGCAAATACAACAATCGCCTCACCATCACCAACAGCAGCAACAACAAAAGATACTTGCGAAAGTTTTAACAAATAGTAGCGGGGGACAGATTATCTCTGTTGAAAGTTTGCTAGCACAGAAAGGATTGAAATTGGCTACTACTGGTGGTCACACTAATCAGCTTAACAGACAAGGCAAGCAGGTCATACAGGCTCAATACCAAGTAAGTGTACTTTACATATAATAAATTTATTTATATTTATTAACGAAAGTGAAATCCTTTGATAATAATAGAATGTATAAGAGTATTAGAAATACAATATTAACGAAATATTAAATATTACTATTAATTAAATAGTAACATTTATAATAATATAAAATAATTATAAAAGATAAAGAAACATACAATTAGATTTACATATATATAGTAAAATAAAATTTCAACCATCCTTTTAGTCTTTGAACAAAATCGCTATCAATGTACAGTACCAAGTTACATGTAATAAATTTATTTATATTTATCGACAAAAGTGAAATCTTTGATAACAATAGAATTATAAGAGTATTGGAAATGCAATACTAACGAAATATTAAATATTACTATTAATAAAATAGTAATATTTATAACAATATAAATAATTATAAAAGATGAGAAACACACAATTAAATTTACATATATATAAAATTTTAACCACTTTTTTAGTCTTTAAACAAAATCGCTATCAACGTATAAAACATACATTTGTATGTAAAAAAAGCAATTATATTTGAAAATTTCTTTCTATTTCTAAAAACATTAAGATAAAAGTTTTATTAATAATAATTATAATATTTTGTTGATTGAATTAGAATAAGATATATATAGATATATATATAGATAGAATAGTGATAAATTTTCCTTTTTTAATAACTTTTTTAATAACTTTTACGAATATTTGTAGGTAGTGCCGCAAGCACAAGCGTCTTCTAGTCAGTCAAAGATAATAGCAGTCAGCACACAACACCAACAATCTCAGCCGCAACAGGCTCAGACTGTCCGAATGGTTACCGCTCAACTTGCGGGAAAACCTATCGTATTAGCAAGCAGTAACAAAAATGTTGGGGTTGCAGTGAGCACCAGTGGCGGAAATGTAGTATTAGGCAAACAGCCAACCTCTCAGCAACAACAGCAACAACAAACACAGCAACCGATTATCTTGCCGAGTCAGCTGCTTAATATCAAAACATTGCACGGGCTCAAAGTGATTCCCACACCGACTGGATTAAAAACTGCAGGTGGTGCCGTGTATGCTCGAGTTATTGCCCCTACAACAATCGCGTCCACGCAGGCTACGTCGAATCAACAGCAGACTCTTCAAACACAATCACCAAGAAATCCTTCATACGGCACACCTTGACAAAATTGATATTGTTTACATATATTTATACTTAATTTGCTTGGCACTATTTCTTTGATTGTTTATATGTTACACACATTAGTGATAAGTGATATCTCATTATGCGTACATACGTGCGTGCATATGTATATAAAATAACTTTCATTTTCTTGATCTGTATATATGTGTGCCTACATATATACAATTATGTGTGTAAATTTGTATATATATACTTATATGCAAATATACATATCAAGAAAGTGAGTTTTATATTAAGAAAAATCATATATGATTGCACTTAAATTCAACAATAATGTGTAACATCTCTATAAGATCAAAAGCATATAAAAAGTATGTGCAATGAAAATACATGCAAGTTAAAATTAATACTCGCAGTTACTACTAAACCTGAATTCCATTATACTTATAAATTTGGTCTAAACTTAGGTAACAACACAATAGCCATACCATCATGTACGCCCAAATAATTTTTTCAGATATTTGTTTAACGTGACATAATGATCTCGAAAATACTTCTGATATAATTATATCATATGGCTGACGAAGAACATATATGCCGTATTTTTAAAAACCATGAAATAAATCGAATAATTTAAATTTGTTTATATCTATATAAACTCTGCACGAAGAAAAAAATAACTTGGTACTATTTTATCATATATCCAGAAATGTATTGTGAAATGTAAAATTAACTTATAAATAAACTTGAATCTAATATAATATTAAATTTTTAATTTGTAAATATTTTCTATCCAAAAAAATATTGAAAAATAGTCAGTGATCATATCAAAATAAATCATAATTCTACATATTAACTTGTGGGAATATTAATTATAATTTTGAGGGACAACCTGAAGATATAAATCGATTTCGATGAAATTTTACCCAGCGCATATTAATTAATGTCTGTAGCTAACTTTTGGGGGGTATTACTGATCGATTTCCAAAAATTTATATTTTCGGCCCATTCTAATAATTAGTAGAGGGTGTTAAAAAAAAATCGGGACGGCGAATTATCTCGGAAAGAAAAACGTTTAAAATTGATTAAAAAATCAAAAAAATTATTTTATTGAAAAATAAAGTATTTTGACATTAATAAAAAACAATAAAAAAATATGATTTTAAGTACCCGGGAAAAAGTTCCACATATAATTATATATAATCATATGCAAAATATGTCCATATATGTTTCTTTCCTTTGTAAAATTATTCTTTAATACAAAATTGATAATTGTTGGATCTCAACAATAATAATAAGAAAGAAACATAAAAAATAATTAAACGAATAATTTTTACATTGTTTTTTTTACAAAAAATAAAGTTTGAAGAAATAAGAAAAATTGCTCATATATGTATAATCATATACAAGTTATTAAAATAAAAAAAAAATATATATATATATATATACAAGGTGTCTCATAATATGTGTATCACCGTTCATGGATAGGTAGAACGGACTAAACTGAATTGAAAAGTCCTCTACCATTTTGCAAAATTCGCAATTGTTAACAAGATATTAATTTTTGAAGATCGGCAAATAAACTTAATAT
>NW_012068071.1:99266-105314 GCF_000956235.1 Wasmannia auropunctata | reverse complement strand
CCTGCCAAAATTACTTGTCAGATCAAAATTTGTTAAAGGAAAAAGTTGTTCCTTTTACAAAGTATCACGTCCTGTACTCCGAATGCGCCAATTTTGGGACACCCTGTATAATTATATGTAAAACTTTTTCCCAGGTATATCCATCCCAGGTATATCTATTGGCGTCATTTAGCGCGTTGACCGCGCTAAATGATTGACCATTTTGATCCGCCATATTGTTGCAATAATTTTATTATTTTGATCATATATCACGATATTGTTGAGGACACGCCAGTCATGATGATCACTGCGTTTTTAAGTAAAATTGCATAATATCGTGACATTTTGAGGTTTGGCCGCCATCATGAATTTTAAAATGATCATGTATAAACATTTTTAAGTTTAAAGTTCGTGAACGCCGATATTTTAACTGTTCAAGATTATCCTAATGTCGTTTCAATGTGAAAATACCGATTAAAAAAAATTAGAATGAAAAATGACGATTTTTTTCCAAAAAATCGATTATAACTTTTTTAGATTTATTTTTAAAAAATTCTAAAATAGCATGAAATTTTGCGTCAAAAATGATGTTGCTTGGATTTTTATGCAAATGGCAAAGCCATTAAAATAAAAAATTAAACCGCTCAAAATTATTCAAAAAATGCTTCTGCTTGGACATTAATGGGTTAAAGTAAAAAAATGTATATACATATTATATATAATTTCTGCGGATTTGGTAGAAAATTGTTATAGTAGAAATAGTTACAAAATATTTTTAAGTTTTATATTACATCTCTTAGCAAATAATTCTTTTAATTATGTATATATATAATATATATATAATATACATATAATATATATATATATAATATCCAGGGAAATTTCCTAAGTTTTGTATTTAAAGTTTTTTTATCCAGTTAGTATTTTCTGAGATAGAGGGGGATCCGATACTTTTATGAACACCCTGTATATATATATATATATATATATATATATATATATACATATTATATATCGTGTATAATATTATAAAACAATTAAAATTTATTACGATATTTATTACACATAATTTTAGCTATGAGAAGGTCGTCCCGAAATTCAAAGGGATTGCCTAAACCAAAGTAAGTTTTGTAATATATATATTTTGTCTATGTATTTAATATATTCATATATTAGCGCAACATTTATCATTGAAAACCAAACAATAAACCTTTTTAAACTATTTATGAAATAAAAATAGTAAAAATAATCGAAACAATATAATATTCCAGAAACATTTATAGAACTATGTCATATATTCAATTAATACAACAATCCTGCTGCGAGTCTACTCCAGGTGGAAATGGAAAGGTGGGATTGCCTTCAGAATCAAATTGAAAAAGTGAGCACTGTTCACCAACAAGGTCGTCAGGTGCTTGACCATAACTTTGCATTTCTGTCATAAGTTTCAATACACATTCAAATCGACGTTGCTTAATATCTTCTGTATCGTCTTCTTTTTCCTTTTCTAATTCAATACACACCTTACACAAGATACAATATATTAATTGTAAAGCTGCAGCATAGGTTAGTTATTTGATTTATTATCAACATACCTTTTGCATCAACTCTGACTGTTTTGTATACCTTTGCAAATCAGAAGCATTCAAAGTGGCTTTGTGTTCCTCTATCCACACTGGATATTTATCCGACAGTTCTTTCAATGATGGATAAAGAATTTCTTTTGATAAAAGATGCTCCATCATTCCTTGCATAAATGGTAATAAATCACCAGTATCACCATCGAGAGATGTTTGCCCTAGCATAGCTGCCATATCTGCTTCATTCTAAAATATATTTTATTTATTTTGATCATAATTTAATTCTATTATGAAAACGAATTGAAACTAATATTACCTTATTTATATTATTATTATTATTAATTATATCTACAGCTTTTAACATTAAATTACATAAAAGAAAATCAATATAGAGGAATATTAATGCTATGAAGATAATAACTATTTGTCTTATAATCTTATTTTAATTAAAAGTGTCATTAATAGATATATAGGACACTATATTTATACAGATTAAATGTCATTAAATATCATTAACCTGTAAATTTTCAGAATTTGCAGTTAAATCCTTCAAAACTTGTGAAATAGCAGATTGAAAATCTGCGTTCACATCTTTTTCATCTGCCGTATTACTAGATGATGTTTGTCCAAACTTCTGTAAAGCAGCCTCCAGTTCGCTATCTCCTAATAATAAATTTTTATACTAATAGACATATTTGTTTCGTGTCTCTTGTATATTTGTTATGACCTCACCATTTTGTAATAAGTTTTGCAAATTTTTTTCAAACTGATCGGCTGTTTGTTGGAGAAAATCTTCCGTCCACTTGACTTCAAATGTTTCATGTTTATCTGTTTGCCTCTGTGAATCTTCTGTATTTACATTATTGCTCTCTTCGACACTTGATATAGATACTTTATTGAAATCTTCTAAAGCACCTAAGAGACAAAAAGATTTCAATAAAAACATAAAATATATAATTAATATATTATCAAGTTTTATAAAATATTAGTAATTCACAGAACAATATAACGATACTAAATGTTATATTTTTTTCAGAAATATATCATCAAAAATATTTTAAAAAGCTTATTTAAAATTACAAAAAACATTTATTATGTAACTATGAAATATAATTCTTTTCTTTTAATTGACTGTAGAACAAAATTTGCGCTATATTTCCGTAAGGTTAGACTGATTTTCTAAATAAAATGTACTTACTATCCAATAAATCATTTAATTCTTGATCTTCTGTCTCATTTTTTGTTTGTTTGACATTATCCGCCATATTTGCGTAATTGTAATATTTCACTTCTCACTAATTTACAAAAACAAATTCTTCTGTGCAAATATGCAAAAAAATGTTCTCGTCGACAAGATCCAAAGATGCATCCATAGATCTTACATATCTGGATGCGTCTTTGCATCTAAAGTTAAGAACCGGTAGAAATCACGGTGGAGACCTCTGTCTTCGGAAACAAATTTTTCTGTGTCATTTGCTTGCGCAGATTGCTAAAGTCACTAGATTCATAATCTAGGGACTTTACAGGCTGCTAGAGTTCCTACAGTGGATGTATACCAAAAAATAACGATAACCTCAACCACTCGACGAGAGAGTTGAAGGAGCAATTTCCATCAAGTAATAATGTTATAATAAAGTAATAAAAGATGAAAAAGTCTTGAACTTAAATTACTAGCGCAGCAATTACTTTGCATGAGATTTATTTTCACGCGAATCTAAATAGCATATCAAGAGTCAATGGTCTGTTCTTTTTAATTGCGTTTTCTGCAGTTTAGCTCTTTTACAGCTGAACATTTATCAGTATCTAGTCACGTATCAATATTTTCTTGTGTATAATTTTACTTCTCGATTTTAGATAAAATTTATTTGTAAAGACAACAATGGATCAAGTGTACAAGCTTTACGATCGTCAGGCATCAACAAAGATCTGCATAAAGGATTACTTTCAACAATACAGCGAATTAATTAAGTCATCTAAGTGTCACGAAATTGACAAACAAAGCGAAGAAAAGATTTTCCAACTTATGGGTACTGATCTTTCACAAGCAAGAATACTTTTAATGAAACATTATTGCAGGTATCTTATGCAATAAATATTATATTTACTAATAAAAATATTCATTATATTGGAATCAATTTTATAGTATCGATAATTTAACATTACCAATGGAAGCTGCCAGTGCAGAAGAACAAGAAAAACGAGGATATGTTAATATACCTGAAAGAATTTTAGATAATATTTCATTGGAAACAATTAAAGTATTGAAGGTCTTATCTAAAGAAGCTTCAATGAAGCCAAGACATCAAAATGGTGTTCCTATTGTACGTAATTACTTCCAAAAAAGATTCAATAATCCAAGATATCACACTAAGATCTCTGAGACCTTAATAAATTTTCCAAACTCTATTATTAGTAGAATTATTAAATAGAGGGATCATGTTTATTTGTGGTTTTAGACCACTGAGTGAATAAATGTATTTCTTAGTTTATTAACAATTGATTTGAAAAATTACAATACAGCTAATTTTCTTGAGCACTATGATGAAAAGATTGGCGAGGTCTTCTAAATTCTTATGATACATATATGAAAAATAAGTGTGTGTATCTAGGATTAAGAATAAGATTTACTAAAATTGAATTAATATAATTATTATGATTTTATAGTCACTATATTACGTACTTTCTTTGCTTAATGTGCATGATTATTGTGACAAATTTATAACATTGAAAGAAATTTTTTTTTTTTTTAGAAATATGACAAGCCAAAATCATCTGATAATATAAAACCAAATGAAGAATTTTTAGTTTACATCAGGGTGTATGAACCATTTAAGAGTCATCCTAGTTCTTTTAAGCACAAAATAAATATTCCAATTCTTAAACTGAACAGTATCATATCGATATTAGGATGTCAAACTCTTTATCAGTTACGTCAAAAGATAATGTGTCAATCCGACTTATCAATTACAACAGAAATTAGTGAAAATCCATATCAAAAGCCTGGACCAATGGCAAAAGTAATCATTCTTTCAATTTTGAATTTTACCTATATAACAATGTGTTTATTACATATAAAAATTAATTGCATTTGTTACTATAGAATGGCTACAAATCAGGATTCTTTTATATTGAAGATACATTTTATAATGATCTCAGTGAGCCAAGTAACATTGATTATAGTAATATCATAATGGAATGGGCAGCAGCTCGTGATATAGGTCCATTTAAAGTTGCCACCATGGATGCTCAGATAAATTCTCTTTGTACAAAGTTTGGCTTTCCATGGGTATATCAACACCAAGGTTGCTGCGAACACTTAATTGTCTTGACTGATGCCAGGTAATTTTTATTAATATAATTTAATGGAGAAATTCGTTAAATTTGAAACATTTAATTCTTAATACTGCCAAAAACAATAAAATCATGAAGAAATAAAAGAAGTGTCATGAAGTAAAAAAGATGCCACAAAGCTATGATATTTGCGTTATTAATAATACTATTCAATAAAAAAAATGCATAACAAAGATAATCATGCATCTCATAGTTTTTCAAACACTGAATATGGTCTTGTTCATTAAATTGTCCTATTATGTTACAATTTTTTGAAATTGCGGTTAAAGGTACAAAAAAAGTTAATATATTTTAACACATACTAAAATAACTTTTTTTTTATAAATACCTGTGATTTGATGCTCATAACGTTCGTGAGCATCAATTCTTGTTTGACAAATTTGAAAAATAAGAATGAAATGATTCCAAGAGTGTTGTAAGCGTCAAAACGAACGCAGAGTACATGTGACATGTTGGAAAAGTTTTATTGCATTCAAAATTAAATATGTTGAGATATCTCTCTCTAACCTTTAAAAGAATTTGTTGTAATTGATATATTTATAGTTACACGATTAAATAGATATTTATGATTAATATGGAATATGTTTCTACCAAAAGTAGCAACTTATATAGATTATTAAGGGTTTTCTTATCAAATATTTTTTATATAATTATGTTAATAATTATTAGTTTAGTATTGAGCGATCAGAAAAACTTTTTATGTTTGAATAATGTAATTATAATTTTTTGGTAGATCTTTAAAGGCCTATAAATCTCACAACTTCAATGCAATAGACTCTATCTTAATATCATAAATATCTTTTTAATCATAATCAACATATACTCTTTTTTGAGACCTCAAACTGCTAAAAACATACTTAATTTTAACTACAATAAAACTCCAACACGTAAAATATTAGTTACATAATATAAATATTTATTACGACCGTATAAGTGTTTCACATAACGAATATAAATAAGGAAGGCCAATGCACGGTTATAGCAGGATCTTGGTGCTTCAATTATTTTCTTATGTGATTTTACATACATATCCTAGCTTCGACGAAACTGCGTTACTTCCGGATTCAACGCAACTCCCCTGATAGAAATAGGACCGTATTAACACGTTTTAAATTGCTAATTAATTTAATAAGTACTT
>NW_012068071.1:96042-99246 GCF_000956235.1 Wasmannia auropunctata | reverse complement strand
GATATTTTTTCGCAATAAATTTCTTTACAGATTCGTCGAGAATGATTCGTATAGATGCAGGCTAGCATTTATTTGAAGTCGCGGGAGAGGAAGGATTTAGAGGAAGTAACGGCACGCAGTTTCGTCGAAGCTAGGATATGTATGTAAAATCACATAAGAAAATAATAGAAGCACCAAGATTCTGCTATGAGCCGCATTCTGCATTGGCCTTCCTTATTCGTTATTAGTTACATAATATATTAGTTATATAGCAAAATATATTAAAATAATTATTTTTTTACTGCAAATTTCTCTAAATTGTAATAGAGCAGTTTGATAAATGAGATCATGTTTAATGAACCAAAAAATTATTGGAAACAATTATCCTCGTTCTTATGCTCGACAAAGCATATTTTTTATTGAACAGTGTAGTAATTTTAATACTCGTTATCAACAAATCAATTATTTTTATCACAGGTTGTTAACTATAGATGATGTATTAGTGTCATCTGCTTATCCAAGAATAGAAAAAATAAGACCTATTTCTGGAAAAAACTGTATCTATTGTGGAATGTTTAACGTACATTGGATTGTAACAGAACATGACAGAATACCACATGACATAAGTTATTTCTGCAATAGATGCTTTATATCTTATAATTATGTTGACGGTAAAAAAGTCGGAAATTTCAAAGCATACAGTTATCCTTGTATACCAGAATTAATGTCAGTAATGAAAAGACCTAAACAATCTGAATAAAGTTTTTGTATCTGTCATTTTATTGATGCCTTTAATGTATATAATCTTTGCAAGTTGTCTTTTGCACTATATAAATCTGGCTTTAATTGTAGTGCTTTCTTATACATTTCCTCTGCTGCATTTAATTTATTCGAACGATGATATAAAACACCTAAATAAAATATTTAGACTTTATGTACATATTATCTTAAATTATTTATATGTAATATACATATGTATATAAATATAGAGTTTCATGCCAAATAGACCTCTTTTTTTTATCTCTTTTCAAAATTGTTAGCAAATTTATTAGACTCAAAGTTTATTTTTTTAAATTTTGATCAAAGAAAGCCAAAGAAAAGACATTAATCCAAAAAATGTGTTCCTTAAACTTTCTCAACATGTACATAAATTTCAGAATTTGTTCTTTCAAGTCGAAGTTACAGAGAATTTTAACCAACTACTGCATTTCTAAATCAGTTGACGAAATGTAATAGATTAACAACCAAACATGGAGATTTAATGTAATATACAATAATTTATATTATCTATTTAATATTTTTAATATTCTCTAATGATATAAATTATAGTCGTATTATATCAAATTTTTGTGGTCTGTCACAACTTGTGTTCTTTTAACGATGAAAAAAGATAGTTCGCTTGGCATGAAATATTTTTCTATGCACTTCTATGCATTTCTCGATATACCTAAGTTTGCATAAATCATAGGAGCTGTAGGATCTTTCGATATCGCCTGTTTAAATTGTATTTCTGCTTCCTCGTATTTTCCTTTTTTCCCCAAAATGTTAGCAATATTAAAATAGATAGAAGCATGATTTGGAATAAATTTCAAAGCTTTATTTGCCATTTTTAATGCTTCTTCTGTCTTATCTAAAATTATAGACTTCACTTAAAATATATATTTTTTATAACATCGTTATAATTGAAGCTCCTATTCACTCATCACTACCATCTCAGATTGTGATGTCAAAAGCGAGAAAATATATAATAAAAAGTATATTATTTTTGCAAAATATAATTTGCTTCATTACAAATAACAAATAATCATATACATCTGGAAATAAATTATGCATGACTAAAAACGAATCATATACATCTAGAAATAAATTATGTTGACAATTATCAAATTAATAATATATAAAAATAAATATAATTATGCCACAAACAAAAATATAGTTTTCAGTGTTTTCTCGCGTCTGGCGTCACAATCTAAGATAGTAGTGATGAATGACTATAAGAGCCTTAATGTACAGAAAGATAGTGTTAATTTTAATAAACGCACAAACCTAAATCATCTAATAGTAGTATCATATTTGTCCATGCTCGTTTATGCGTAGGTTTTTGTTTAGTTGCGTTTATCCAAGCTTTCAATGCTTTATCGTATTGTCTTCGTTCCAGATACTATCACAAATTTTGATAGCGAATTACAGTAACATAATATTTTCAAAAATGAGTTAAAAATCATATATAATACTCACCAATACACCGAGATTATAATAACAATCTGGATAATTTGATCGATGTTGTAGAGCCATAAAATAGCTCACTTCTGATTCCTCATATTTTTTCAATGCTGACTGAACTATACCTAGATTCATCCACGCCGTAGAAAAATCTTTCCTAAAATTCATAAATTTTATGAGATATTATAGTTTTAAAGGCGGAAAGAAAACCGGTTTTTTTTTTTCAATCTTTCCGCGGATTTTTTTCAGTTTCTTTCCCAAGGAGTAGAAAAATTCAATGAAAAACTTCACTTACATATCGTAAAACCTATCATATTTTACATTTGCACTTTGATACACTTCAAAATTTAAAAATTTTATAACAAGCATATATTTATTGCTAATAATGTTAAATACTAAAGTTAAATACTAAAAATACTAAAGAAATAAAAAGCAAATTACATAAGAATAAATAAAAAAACAGAATTAATGTATTTTTCAAATAAAACGTATGGCTCTTGATAATTATTAATAATCAAAACTCTTTAAAAATACTTAATATAAATATCAGCTTAAATTAATCTTTACATTAGTTAGGATTGCGTTTTCTAAAACAGTTTATTTAATAATTAATAATCCTCACCTCAAGGAATATAGTATTCAAATGTAAACATAAAAATTAACTTATTAATTCTAGCGTTTATACGAGGTATCTTATTTTAATAAAATACGAGAGTTATAATTTATAAGTTATAAGTTTATATATAATTTAAATAAAAAATTTACACATTTTAACAAACAAATTAAAATATATCACTTACATTACTTTCCGAATCCCAATTCATATTTAATATGATAAAAAATATTAAAAATTAAGCAATATATCGTTTATATAGCAATTTTTCGCAAAAACAATTTTTCAGAAAGAAACCGAATTTTTCTGGTTTTTTCCAGCAATTTGAAAAAATTAGTTTTTTATTAAAACTATATGAGATGTACATTATATTTATATATATATATATA
>NW_012068071.1:93138-96022 GCF_000956235.1 Wasmannia auropunctata | reverse complement strand
TATATATATATATTTATTTATATTTATATAATGAACATTTCTATTTCTTAATATCACAATGGAAAGAAAGAAAAATAGAGAGGAAGAGAGAATGCGTATGCGTGCGCGCGCGTACGTGCGTTCTGCTTGTGTATAAGATACAATAAGATGCAACTATTCATTTCTTAAGTGACAATACTTAACCTTACGATTTTAAACTTACTGTAAATTAACAGCTTGTTTAAACAAACTTACAGCTTCCAAAAGCTGCCCGTCATCCTTGAGTAAATTGCCAAGATTATTCATAGCTTGAGCATATTTTGGATTTAATCTATGTAATGTAAAGATAAATGTATAACGATGAAGTTTCTTAGTAGAAAATTAAAAAACTTTATACATTACCGTAAAGCTTCTTGATATTCCAATTTGGCAAGATGAACGTCTCCTGCATCCGCAGCATTTTTCGCGATATTGTAATGCACTTTTGCATTGAGAGGACATACGTCTAATGCCGATTGAAAAAGTAACTTCTCATTTCTCCACTGACTACTCCTTATCCAAGAACGTATAAATAATAATAGAATGAGCATCGCATATGCTAATAACGACGTTTTAGTCAATGAAAATCTGGCAGAAAATTTCTGTAAGCCTATAACAACCAATAAACAATATCCCGCCGAAGGAATATATAATACTCTCTCTGCCAAAACAAATCCAACATTGAAGAAAATATTACTAGCTGGCAGAAAAGGACAAATCAATATTGTAAGTCCCATAATTACGTATCTGCAAAAGTTCATATACTTTATACACACATACATTTCTCAGCATGTATTTTTTCAAATTAAAAAAAATTTTTAAATTACCTTAAAGTCTTGTCCTTATAAGAGGTAAACGTGTATATAATTAACGTTCCAAACATGAACCAGGAACTAATGACCACAAAAGTTCTATAATCATAGCCAGTGATCAGAGATACACAGCCCATTGACCAGTCGAAACAGAGCCATATGGGGCATATAAGTAACCATATATTCAGGCAATAGATATAATTATAATTAAGTATACGAAGCAATATATTATCCATAAAAGATGCTGGATTATCTACTGATTGAAATTTTGGAGTGGAAAACCCCATAATACTAAATCTGAGAAATAAGAGTATTATTGCGATGAAAACAAGTGCGGCAAGTCGTAACACAGTATTTTTATATTTAATCAAGTTATTTAAATTTTTATTAATGTGTTTAAACGAAAAAAATTTGATTATGTCAATTGGATATATTTTGTTCACAATAACTATATCATATATTGCACAAATACCCTGTAAAAAATAAATATCTTTTAGTTACATAAGAATCAGTTTAGGAATGCAATTTTGATACTCACAATTGTAGTGATTCCAGTTTCTTTACACAGCATTGCTGCAGTTATACAAATAACAAAACTGGGCATAGCAACCCATGCACGTACTATATTTTTTGCATGTATTATATGGCTGTACAACAAAATTGATAGCCATGTAAATAAACTGCATAATAATTCAGCACGTCCAACAATTCCAGATACCTGATGTAAAAGAATACAAATATAATTACAATGTATTTAGATACAATTAATCCGAAAATAGTTAATTAATTTTTTTGTGTAAACAATAACTTAGGTGTTTTAATAAAAATTATTCTAATAAAAATCACTATTATTAATTATATATTGTATATTATTGTTCTAAAATTTATTACAATATTCAGATCATTATGTACATAGATTTATTCAATATTTTCTTAAAAAAAGAAATAAAAAGAATAGTATGGACTCTTGATCAATAAACTATTAAAACTGAGCTTGTTTCTTATTCTACCAGGATGTAAAAATTACTTCAGTTTAATACTATTTGCCCGTTAATAATATTTTTATGATTATAATTACAGCCTCTGTATGAATTGGATGAACGGCGAATAAAGCTGTGGCATAAAATGAGATACTCTGTCCTTCTGGCCCCAAAAATACATTGTATACGAATAAAGTTAGTAAACAAATTACACTGTGTAATATTATGTTTACAATATGAAAGTCCTGTGAAACTAAGTCTTGTCGTAACCAAAAATGTAATCTACAAGGAAAAAAGAAAATTGATTTTTGTAGTTTTTTGACAAAATAATGTTACATATATTATGGATACATTTGATAATATAATTTTACCTGAAACTAAGGATGGTAAGAGGTCTGTACGATTTGTGGCTTTGCTTGTGGGATAATTTAGTACCCCAAAAGTCATTTTGAAATATATCCCAGAATGGTGTGTCACGTACATCAATATTATTGACGATAGCCTCGGTATCGTCAAAAACAAAATTTCCGTCATAACTGTTGAGAAAACAAAGTGACAAAATTACGATTATCCAAGGAGAAAGCGATGGCGAAACAGCTGAAAATTTATAAAATGTTTCATTAAAAAGTGTTACTCTCTCATGCATATATTTAATTGTATATCTAATTGTACATTAAATAATAAGTCACCTGGCAAATAAGTCACTATTTTATTTTTCATATTTTAAATAAAAAACAGATTACTATCTTTGTTTATAAATACAATCATTCGTACTCTCGAAAATAAACAAACTTTTCATATAAGAAAACATGGTCGAAACCACTGACAAGATATTGTTAAAGACCGTCAGCGCTTCCACCATGGCCTAGGGCGCCTAGGCCTCTGGCATGGAGGACTGGAGAGAGCATATCGGTGGTGGTTTCATCTTAAGCCCGTATCAGACTAAAGATTGAGATTGAGATTGAATTGGGATTTAACCAATTAGAAGAAAGAAAACCAATCTCAAATTTAGTGAACTTTGTTTTAATTGGTCAAATTCCATTACAATCTCAATCTCAATTTTTAGTCTGATAC
>NW_012068071.1:91396-91842 GCF_000956235.1 Wasmannia auropunctata | reverse complement strand
TTACAGAGAATTATTCACTTTACTATTCATTCAAACTACGCACTCGGCAAGTCGGCACGTTTTCAGAATAAACTCAAGTGAACCTCACTTTAGGGGCAAACAAAAAGGTGCGCACGCAGGCCGCGCATGCGTAATTGCGAAAATCAACATTGCAAGAAGGAGAGATATATCGGACGTGGATCTCTCTGTTTAACTTATGGGCAGTCCCCTTCCATGTATGTAAGTTCTATGGCATGACCGCTCTCAGGATCCTTTCTGGCCAGACTCTATCCTCGTGAAGTTAGCCCGCAAGATGAAAATTTCTGAACGATCAATAGCTCAAAATAATGCTCCCGATTTGCTCCGTCCATATTGATAAATATAAAAAGTTGCTCCCTTTTAGTTTTTTTTAAATCCAAAAAACGATTTTTTACGAAAAACGTTCATAACTTTTGATCTAATTGATA
>NW_012068071.1:90708-91376 GCF_000956235.1 Wasmannia auropunctata | reverse complement strand
AACAAAGTCTAATCTTTTGCGGACCTCACAAAAGTCGCGTGCGCTCACATTCCGAACTCGNTAAAACGAGAACATCGTCAACTGCCGCCAACCAGAAGGAAGGACGAGGATCCGGTAAACCTGGGCGGCTGATCCAAGGAAAACTACCTTCCCTGTTGAAGGGTCAAACAGGGTGGCGACCGCAGTAAGTCTAACATTTACCTAAGACGAGAAGGGTAAGGTTCATTGTCGTTGTACGAACGTACTTAGGTCAGTCTCGTACTTCATAGAATATCTAAAGTAAAATTGGCACTTAGAATCGGCATATCAAGAACCGTGCGGGCGTACGATAAGTGCGCTGACGAAAGGGGTCTTCGGGGAAAAAAGTCCGATGGTCATATCAAGAGGGATTAACATATTGTCGATTTCATAGAAACGGGCACTGATTCCGGTTACAAAGTTAGCCCACAAAATGAAAATTCCTGAACGATCAGTAGCTCAAAATAATACTCCCGATTTGCTCCGTCCATATTGATAACTATAAAAAGTTGCTCCCTTTTAGTTTTTTTTTTAAATCCAAAAAACGATTTTTTACGAAAAACGTTCATAACTTTTGATCTAATTGATATTTTTGAACAAATGAGGTCTCAAAATTTTGCTCTAAATTTGCTCCGTTCGGAGCAATAAAT
>NW_012068071.1:70030-88745 GCF_000956235.1 Wasmannia auropunctata | reverse complement strand
GCGCAGCCAATCTGTGATTAGTAATACACTAGTTTTCATATTCTGATTGGTTATGCAAAAGTATGTGTCTCGGCCTACACACCTACACATTTAACAAAGTAAGACTTTATGTCCGCCATTTTCTATCCAACTAGAATGCTGGCCAGTGAGGCCAGTCTCTTATTATAGTGTCTCTAGTAATTGGAAAGTTCGGGAACCATGGTGTTAGGATTGTTGGGAACATTGCGTGTTCCATTTGCCATTTGGTAGTCCTAACTCCTAAACTCGTATTGCTCGTATATATCCAATTCCATTGTATAATTGCGTGTAAATACGTTTGTGAAATTGTCAAATTCGCAGACAATTGTGAAAGATTCGTGCTACATGCACGAATTCAAGTGAATATTAATCTACGCAGGTAGGCAAAGCTTCAAGTATTTGCAATCGAAAATAGCAATTAGCCGTTCAGTCGGGTAGTCTGCCGAGACGTTTACGGTTTTCCTTATCCTCGCGCAAACGAGAATTCTGGGTTAACCAGTTATAACCAAACCGAACTTAATTGCGTATTACGTACTTTTATCGCCAAAACTACGAGAAAAGCGAAGAGACCTCAATGATTTTTATGAAACTTACGTATTTTATGTATTTCGAGACATGGAAAATGGATCCATTAAAAAATATTCTTGTCTTATTTTCTTTTTTTTGTTTATAACTTTGATTATAATTTTGATAAACACAACTTTGCGTAATATTACGTATATTACATTTTGAAAGAAATAACATGTATTTACAATATTTATACTTGCATGCATTACACTATTACAGTGACTTAGTTTACGCCGTTAAATTAATTGATACGAGTATCAAGATGGTGCGGATTAAGTATTTGATACGCCATTATTTACATTGATTTATTTCAAAATAAGTTAGGTTTTTAGATTTTTTATTTCACAAAACTTAATTCTAATTTTAAAGCAACTTTAAAGCATCTTTAACCTAATGCAGCAGTAGCTTAGTTTACACCGAGCACTTGATACGCGTACTAACTGGAAACTTTCTATTAAATTATCTTAATTTCTACAATGCATTTAACGAATGATGTACTAAGCTGATACACTATGCATTAAGATGATTAATTGAATACACATTATGTATACATTTACATGCATTGTCGAAATTGAGAAAATTTAATAGAAAGTTATTAATTAGTACACGTATAAAATGCTCGGTGTAAACGCAAGTAGATCATTACCATGCACTCTAAGATTTTGAAAAGAAAAGATTCATTATCTCTAGCAAATTATTGTCTATAAAGCCAGATTCAACAAATAAACATAAACGGGAATAAGCAATTTGCTTTGATAAGTGCAAATTGTACTGGGAATACTGTAATTTTATTGCAGTGAATTGTTCTATTTCTTTTCTATTTGTTTGCGACAATCAGTTCTGTATACTTTATAACTTATGAAGCATTCAAAGGTATGTTCAAGCCGACAAAGCAGCTAGTCTGCTCACTGAGCGATTGAACATATGATTGGTTTTTAGATCTAATCAATCACATAGAGGTTACAGTCCACTTAATGCTATAAATGTTTTGAAGCAATTCTTTGATTAGTTAGTAAAATTCTTTTTTCTAATTGATTAATCAAATGCTTTGAAGTATTTGTAGTCAATTGAATTGCATTCTCAATCACACAAATAGTTGCTACCAGCTTTGTCAGTTTGAACATGGCCATTGATTTCTTGTTTAATTCTAGATTATTCTAGAACGTTGGTAAAAAGTATAAGTAACTTTTTGTATATATGTGTTTCAAGTATGTTCACATTATTTTTAAAGCAATAAAGTTTTAAAAAAGTAATATATTTATATCTTATTAATATATCTATTTTATTACAATTTTGTAAAGTATTTTATAACAGATTTGTAAATGTGTAATAAAGTGTGATTTTTGTGGTAATCATTTGTGAGATATTACCACTTATGGTGGTTTTAGATATGAATGAAAAAACAAAATATCTCTAATAAAATTTATTAATTTATTAATTTAAATTAATAAAATTGAATTATTGAAATTAATTTAATTTTTTGTTTAAGATATACAGGTTTTTGTAAGAAAACTTTTATTTAAAAAAATTTGTTTATGATTATTAATTATAAAAATAACAGTGTATATATGTAAACCATATATATTGTATGAATATTTCTATGTTTATTTTAAAGTAATACTTGCATAACATATTATATAGAACTGCATGTATAAAAATATGGAACAAAAATCTTTCAACAGATTTATTTTTTTAATCTGAGAATACATGTTTTTAAATTTTTAAGAAAGACATCATAGAATATTATCAATAATTTAATTACTGCACAGAAACATTAATCATTAAATTTATTGTAAAGTAATAATTCTTGCATTAATCAATGTAATAATAATATTAAAATTCTTGATTAATGTAGCAGTTTTCATCTCTTTTGGAATAATACGTACTAATTATAATATAATTGTATAAATAAAATATAAATTATAATATAAAAGAGCTGCCCTATATAATCTAAATTTAATTTTTATTTTAGATTGCTTGAACAAGATTCTGTTGTAATTCGACATTAAATATGTTTGGGCAAACTGGAAATACATCGTTCAGTATGTATATTATATAAGTAAATATTGTCTGAGAGATTTAATTAAGAATATTTTTATTAAAATATATATTTTCTCTTTAGGTGGATTTAGCACAGCAACACAAAACAGTCCATTTGGCCAATCTGCATTTGGTAAACCGATTACTACAACGAGTTTTGGTAGTGGCGCAACACCTGTCTTTGGTAGTAGCAATACTTCATCACTCTTTAGTTCTAAGCCCACAGGTTCTACCACAGGTGGCTTGTTTGGAAATACCACAACGCCACCGGCATTTAGACAGCCAACTAACACTCAACCATCCTTTGGAGGTAGAAATTTATAAACTGTTTCATTTGCATGTACAACTTTAAAAAAAGTTTTCCTGTATGTATATTTGGGCGTGTGCAAAATACTCATGCATCTGAAACATTCTTAATCATATTACATATTTCTTAAAAAAACATTCACTATTCAAGGCTTGAAATATTTTATTGTACAATAAAGTTTTTGACAATTTTTGTTAAGGATTCTTCATAAATATAACAAATAAAAGATAAAAAAATTATAAATTGGATAAAAATTGATCTCTTTTAAAATAATTTATGTCTGTTATACTATTTCCTTTGTTATAAATCATTCTTATATATATTTTATATCCAAATAATTTATTTTATAAATTTTATTAGACAACCTGTAAATATTAAATGTAATAGGCAATCAATAAATAAACTAATTTTATTTACATGTTATATATTGTTAAAGTCTGACAAATATATCTTTGTTTTTACAGGCTTTGGAACAACAAATACAAGTACCAATCTTTTCGGCACCCAACAAAATACTAGTACAAACCTTTTCGGTACAAGTACAGGGACTTCGGCGTTTGGTCAAGCGAACAAACCTGGTTTTAACTTTGGCACAACTTCTGGAACTAATTTATTTGGACAACCACAACAGAATGCACAACAAACTACTCCGTTTGGTCAAGCCAACACTACCACAAATACAAATCTTTTTGGTGCAACCACAGGTAGATTATGAACGTTGTTTGTGTATATCTAAGTAAATCAAAATTTAAAATTTCAAACACTTTGATTTCTCTTTGTTTTCTTCGGTTACAGGTTTTGGCAATACTAACCCGACTACTGTACCAGCTGGTACCGCTGTGAAATTCACACCTGTTATTACAACTGATTCTATGTCAAAGAATGGAATATCACACAGTATTTCAGCTCGTCATTGTTGCATCGCGTCTATGAAGGAATATGAATCCAAATCATATGAGGAATTACGTTTTGAAGATTATCAAATTGGAAGAAAAGGTATGTTGTATAAGATCCATTAATTTTAACACTAAAATAAAAACTAAAATTAATTTTTTTTTCTTATTTTTCCTGCTTTTTTAACAGGTCCACAAACAGGTCTTTTTGGAACATCGGCGCAGACATCACCGTTCGGTAGCACATCAGCTGGTACTAGCACGGCTGGAACAGGTAAGTTATGCAATATAAAATATTTATCAAATAGGGATATTCAGATTAACTCATTAAAACAAAAATTGTGTACTGGCTTGTATTTAGAAATAAATTAGAACTAAAAGGAATAGAGCAAATATGATTATAAATTCTCCATTTATTAAAAACGAGCAAATATGATCATAAATTCTCCGTTATTAAAAACATATTTCCGATTAAAGTAATATAATATATTATTAAAATTTGTATTTGCGGCTGAAGCAGACTTACTACTTAGTTAAAGTTGAAACTCCTCTTTAATATTGTTAAATTAACTGATATTATATTCTAACATCTCTTGTTTGCTTACTTTATTGGCCTCTATTCTTTTTCGTTTTTAATTTAATCTATTAAATCCCAGAATATTCCTATGCACTTTTTTGTTTTAAATCCTTGTATCTTGGAATTTTAATCAAAATTTTCAAGTTGCAATTAGTATTTAGAAGTAAAAGATCTCTTTCTGAAAATAAAGTTGGGGATGAAGTAAAATGTCTAGGAAAAAAAGATATAAAGATTAAAAGTGGAAATAAAAAAGTAATTCCTGTTTCTTTACTGATATATTCAACTAATAAACGATTTTGTCTTGCCTTTTTGAATAGAATAAATTGAATATTTCTTAGTAAAAAAGCAGGGCAATTTTTTTAATTTTCATTTGCAATCTTTGTATATATTTTTTCCAGACATCTTATCTCATCACCAATTAGATTTTCTAAAAGAGCAATTATTTTTATCTCTAAATACCAATTGCGATCTAAAAATTTTGATCAAAACTTGAATTACAAGAGTTTAAAATAAAAAAGCACATAGGAATCTTCTGGGACTTAATAAGTTAATACAGATTAATAAATTGTAGATGTAATAAATATGTTTAAGTAATATCTGAATAAAAATTGAAATTATAGTACCATAAATAATTATATATACTGTAAATATTATATTAAAAACTAGAATATTTAAATGTTTCTACAAATAAATATATAATTCCTTGTTTTGTTTATTTTTATATATTATAAAAAGATCCAAGTATCTAAAAAACATGGTTTGCATATATATACTATTTATACATATAATGTCTATTCTATTATAAAAATAGTAAAGATTTCTCTAACTTATCTATTTATTGAAGGATTTGGATCAATGGCTGGAGGATTTGGTACTACTAGTCAATCAGGATCAACTGGACTATTCGGAAAACCTATTACTAATTTTGGAACACCAGCAACTACAACAACGAACAGTTTTGCATTCAATTCTACGCCAACTACAAATCTGTTTGGTACTAATACTCAAACAAAGCCATTTGGTAGTAAGTTATTTTATTTATCTCAATATATATATATATATATATATATATATCTCTATATCATAAATTTCAACAATTTGTACGTGTTATACGGGATGAATTTGTCTATATAAAGTACATGGTGTAAGTCTCTATGGAGACACTTCTGTTAATATTTTCTCTTAGCAAAAGGAATTTTTGTTCTTACAAAATTGCATCTGAACAATAGTTTTTAAATGAGAGCAATTTGAAATTAACATTTAAGTACTCTAAGTTATGCGAATTAGAAATGCATTGGACATGTTGCTGTTTTTTCTCTGAACATTTCATAATAAATATGCATGATATATAAATATCGCTACTTTTAATACATCAAACTACTTTTTAACTATTTCTAAATAACTGAAAGTAAATTGAATGTAACTGTTAATTTGCACAAGAAAATCTTATTTGTAGAATAAGATATATAAAAAAAAATTTCTCTTACAAGTTTGTATTTAAAATAGTGATATTTAGATATCATACATAATTGTTATGAAATTTAGAGCAGGAATTCAAAATATGAGTCACAACTCACTGGTGCCTTGTGAATCAACTTGATGAGTCATGAAAAATTTTAGAATTACAAATTATACACTTCTTTATTTCGTGTGTCTGTGCAAACTTACGCATACAAGCTCTTTATTTCGTACATATTTGAAATTGGATATTTAATTTGATAAGAATCAAAAGTAAATAATCAAATCATAGTTTATTTCGAAGTAATAATATATTCGATAACTGTAGTTTATTCCGAAATAAACTACATATAATTATCGAATCAATTCTTTGTATCTGAAAACAACTTATCAAAACTGACATCAACATAAAAAAAGCTTATTCTTCATACATCTTATTATGTATCTTAGAAATAAAATTATATTTAATAAAAAATTAAAGATTAACAGGAATACTAATATAAATAATGTATATTAATAAATGATTAATTTATGATAATTTACCATTTTGAAAAATGATTCATACAAGTTTAGAAATCCTTGCTTTAGAAAAATAATAAAATAGCATATAGCATTATTGCAATTAATTTATACATAACTTAGAACGTTTATTCATATTGTATGATTTTTTTACTATTTATTTTATTAATAAAATTTTATACTTTATTAAAGATATATATTTTGAAATATGAAGTAAAGTATAAAATTTATTTGTTAGCTTTAAATTGTTTTCTTAATTATACTGTACTTTTTATTCCATATGTTCAAATTTTAAGGGTGACTAGTCACCGCGGCCATATTGAAATCGTGCTGTCATAAACGAGTAATAAAACATAAAAGTTTGTTACGTGCTATTTTTAAATAAAGAAAATTTAGAAATAACAATTCGCTTTAAAAATGGGCAGAAATTATCTTTTTCCCTCCTGACAGCCAGTAAATAGTCGTAAAAAGTACGTAAAGTGAAGTTTATTCAGGCAAGAAAACTCACGGTTTGACAACTGTTGAAAGGAGTGAAAAAGATACTTTTGTGTATAAAATAATAACTTCAGTTTCTGTTTATTTTTACGAATTTGATAAGTACGAGACAAATCACATTTTCATTATTAAGCACAATTAAGCACATAATGAAGAAATGGCACGCAACACAAAATTTGTCGTTAGCACTTTTCACAATAGGTCCGTTATTCTCTTCATATTCGACTGTAATTGAACAATTTTTACTGCTTATGATATCGGCATACAACATATTTTGTAGAATTATCACGGTTTATAATTTATAACACCAACATATGACGTATTATAGAACGGGTCTATTACGATAAACAAGCTTCTAATTTCTATCGCAATATAGTGTTGCCACCATTAAGGCAGAGTTTGTGGCTGACTAGTCTGGAGTCTTAAGCTATTTTGTATATATAAATATTCTTTTTCTTTTTAATTATCTTAGATTTATATTTATTATATTAATTATACGTAGATATATATTTATATTTTAATACATTAAAATTAAACGTATATAATTAATATTAAAATATGTAGTAATTATAAAAAGTATTGAAATTATTGAACATACACGTCGATCCATGCATATGTATAGAAATATGTTTGTAACAATTTTTGAAGGAGAGAAAATTCAAATTTTTTATTTTTTCAATATTGCATGATTTTCTGTTTAATATTTATTTGATTAGTAAAGTAAAAATATATTTTTAATAAAGTATAAATTTTATTTATAGCAGCTGCCCCGACGCCGCTTTTTGGTACCAGCAGCACTAACCAAACTGCTGGAACAGGTTTTGGTAGTATTAATACTGGACAGAATACAGGATTTGGTTCTGCATTTGGTTCTACACAATCTAATCAGGTAATGTATAACATATGTGAAAATCAATAAAATATATATAAAATGATACTTATACTTTGTTTATAGAGCATTGGATTATTCAATCAGAACAAGTCTGCTTTCAATATTCCATCAACGTCAACTAGTACTGGTTTTACTGGTTTTGGTCAACCGGCTACAAATACCACCACACCATTGTTCGGTAATAAAACTACTACCACTGGGTTTGGAACAACATCCACGTTTGGCGCAGCTGCACCTTCCACATTTGGAACTAATACAGGTTTCAATTCTGGCTCCAATACCGGATCTTCATTGTTTAACTCGTCGTTTAAACCAGCTGGACAAACATCGGGATTCTCTTTCGGAACTACACCTGTGTCTTCAACTGGGCTTGGTAATTATTCTTTTTGTAATCCAATTTACGTATATTATCTAAATCAATATAGTTAATGTTATGTAATGTACGTGTATGTTATAGGCACGAATACTGGTTTAAGCTTGGGCAGTTCTTCATTGTTTGGGCAACAAAAGCCAGGCAGTCTGTTTGGAAATACCGGAAACAATACGACATTTAACAATCCTGGAACATTTGGATCTTCTACTTTTGGAACAAGCTCTAATATGATGTCTGGAACAGGAATGAGCTTACTCAATGGAGGGTAACGCGATGTTTACACTTTATACTTTAATTTTATTCTTTCTTATTAATGTCTCTAATTTTATTAATATTTTCAATTAAGAGCCTGTTTGATTATTTAAATGTTTAATAACTAGATGAATAGAGTTATATAGATGTGTTTTATATATCTTAGGATGACATCAAACCAAACTAAAACAAATGGTTCAGTACCAGTACATCAGCAAATCTTGGCTCTCGTTTCCGCACCATTCGGTGATTCACCATTATTGAAGAATCTTTTACCAGTAAGTATCTGGTAGACTTAAAATAATCCTGAAAGAAGTATTATAATTTATTTTTTATTGCAATGTATATCTTTATAGGCATCTGGAAAAACCGAGGAACTCTTAAAACCTACAAATCCAGCATCGAAAGTACTGAATAGTCCGCAATATAGAGTTACTGCCAACAATAAATCACCGAAAATCAAAGCAAGAGTCGTCAGTTCTGCACAGCTATCTAAGGTAAATTAAAGAAGTTTTTAAATATTTGATTGTAAGTAAAATTAGTAAATTTTTAAATATTTCATTTTGGGATGTAGTCGCAAAGTATTTCTTTTATTTTCATTAAATATAATTAAATATATTAACAATAATATTAACAATAATATTATTTACAATAATATTAAATATTTATTATTATTAAATATAATCTTTTATATTATCATGGAATACTAAATATTTTTTTTTTCTGAAATACTTATTTCAGAAATCCTTGTTTGATGGTCTCGAAGAAGAGGATCCTGTGATAACTGAAGCTTTTCAACCTCGGCCAAGTGCGAAACGTTTAGTATTACGACCGAAGTCAGCATCAAATTCTACGATTCAATCTCCTACAGAAAACGGGGAATCCGTGACAAGAAATGACACCACAGATGATAGGGCAGATACAAACATAGTTCACAGCAACAATATTGAAGTAAATGATAAAGAAAATCATAGCCAAGAAAATAATCGACTTGCGAACGATCGACGGTCATCTACATCTTGGTAATGCAATAACATTTTTCGGATACTTTCATAATACCTCGAATTTGCTTTAAAGTTATCGCAAACATTAAGAGAGATGTAAATTTCAATATCTTTAAATGTAATTTACACAGGTTGAAGTCGACACTTCCACGAAAGAATAAAATTTCCGATGATGAATTGTTCGAAGGACAGCGATCACCCTTTTCTGGAACAAATACATCCGAAGAAGTGAATAATACGGTGGCCGAATTAAGATCGCAAAATAATATATCAAATCATTCAGAAACAATTAATTTGACTGAAGTGCCGCTAAATTCTACTTTTGATGAAAAAAATTCCGTGAACCTTACCATGCAAAATGCAGGTAAACTATTAATTGAATAGTATACAATTATTGTAGTATAAATAATTATATTAATATATATTATATCGTAATTTATTGTAATATACAATATTACAAATTATTATATACAATTAGTTATTGTTATTAATTACATTACTTCACAAAATTAAAGGATTACCTTCTATCCTCTAAAAGCATGCAAATTACAAGATAGAGTAACTTCGTCAAAAATGATCATAAAAAGATTTTTTTAAAGCATTTTACAGCTTGAAGTCTCTACTTTTCAAATTAATATTTTAGAGAGTAATCGATTAACTGATTTTTTCAGAGCCGCTTAGATACAAATGGAGATGTGACAAATCGCAAGATTTTTTCCGAACTCTGCAAAGTTCCATGGCGTGTAATAAAAATCACACACAAACGCGGTATACAGCTTTCGAAAGAATAAATCTTTTTCTTTGATTTGCTTTTTTGTTGAGCAATTTTTTTTTACAGAGTTATTCAATATTGAAGCAATTTTTTTGCTGTAAAAAAAGCTGTACATCGCGTTTGTGTACGATTTTTATTTCACGCTATGGAATTTCGCAAAGTTCGGAAAAAATTTTGCGATTTGTCGCATCTTCATTTGTGTATAAGTGGCTCCGAAAAAAAATAAGTTAATGGGTTACTTTTTAAAATTTATTAATTTAAAAAATGGAGACTTCAAGCTGTAAAATGCTTTTAAAAAATCTCGCTATAATCATTTTTAACGAAGTTACTCTATCTTGAAATTTGCCTTGTTTTTGGGGGTAAAACAGGTGATTCTTTAATATTGTGACGTAGTATATTTAATTAATATTATTCTTTAAATAATGTATTCTACATTAATTAAGTGGTTAATTAATTTTCAAATTAATTAAACAGAAATTTTTTTTTTAATGAAATGAGAGATTCTTTACATGTTTTTTTCTTAATTCTTGTTTTTTAATTCTCAGAATCCGGCCAGGAAACAGACGAAAGTTCATTTTCGATGTTACAATCAAACTGGACCATGAACATGGCTAAAGTTACATTACGACGAGCAGGCTATTATACCATTCCATCGCTCGATAAATTGGACGATTTTGTTTGCGGCGAGACGTGCATCATACCAAACTTTACCATTGGTCGCGAGGGTTATGGCAATGTATACTTTCCGGATTCGTTTGATGTTTACGGCTTAAATCTTGATGAAATCGGTAATTTGTATAAATGTATTAATTTAATATATTTTTTTATAATTTTTTGTGAATATCACATTACGTTATTTTCATTAAATTAAACTTGCAATTGATTTATAAACATCTTTCTTTGAAAGAAGAATTATGTAATGTTTTGCTTACAAGTCAGTATGACGGGTTGCCTATTCCTGCAGGCGCGCAAGGTTCACAATTGCGTAGACTTCGGCGGCAGATGTACCATTGAATATGCCATCGAAATCTCTGCAGTTGTGAACGATTTTGCGCTTGCATGAATAGGCAATCCGTCGTACTGACCTGTAAATAAAACACTCGGTACATTGACTGATATTACGTTTGCCATTGCAGTACATTTCCGTCATAAAGAAGTAATTATTTATCCCGACGACGAAAAGAAGCCGCCAGTGGGACAGGGCTTGAATCGAAAAGCACAGGTCACCTTAGACAAGGTATGGCCACATGACAAGTCGCTGCACGAGCCGATTACAGATCCGCAGCGGCTTGCCGCAATGAACTACGAGGGAAAATTGCGTAGAGTATCCGCGAAACACGACACCCGTTTCCTCGAGTATCGACCGGAGACCGGCTCGTGGGTTTTCAAAGTCGACCACTTTTCGAAGTACGGTCTCAGCGATTCAGACGAAGACGACAATCAGATGCCGTCGACCTCGGAAGCGAAGAAATTGAAGGGATTTCCCGCGACCATACAGAAGGGTAAATCTATCGATCCGTCGGTGGCGATGAATAAGGAATCAATCAATGGAACGATTAATGGAACGCTCGATGGTACGAAGATCGGAAACGGCAAGCATCTGAACGAGGTCGACAGTACTTTTTTAGGAAAAACCCCATTCAACCGTTTTGCCTACGAGCGAGGAATGATCGTCAGCCCGGAAACCTCGTTTAGCCATTCCGGTTTCATTCCCGAAGACTATAATTATGAAAAACGAATGACTATTAGCCCGGTTGGCGATAACGCCCGCGTCGCCGGTACAGACAGCCATAAATTGCAGCTGATGAAAGCGAGCTTCTTCGACGTGAACGACGAGGATTTGAACGAGGAACCGAGCAATGGCATATTCCCCTCCGTACAAAAAACCCTGATACGCTATTTCCCAGATGTTACGGAGGCCAGGAACGATGAGACTCCGTACAACACTACGACATTACGAGCAACTCTTGTCGCAAATGAGACACTATTCTCTGCGTGCCCGGAGAATGTGATTTACACGTCGAATAAAAAATCGCACTTACCTTACGTCGGCGTCCGGGACAAACAACTGATTGCCGAGAAAGCTATTCCACCACCTACGGTCACGCCGGTGACGAGCGTGTTGAAGTATCACTACGAAGTCGTACCGCTCAAGGAGTCCCGATTGAACAAGTTGCGATTTCGTTGCGTTGCCGATACTGGTATATACATGGGCAGGACATTTCGACCAAGTTGGGGTGCCGGTTTAACATTGCTGTCTCTAAGTACGCAGGAGCAGGCAACCAAGATGCAGCTGAGGAGCACATTCAGCCAATTGAGCCGTTACGTCTCCGGTCGTCTCACCGACGACGTCTCATCGACGGTAATTGTTCAACGCCTGCAAATTCTGGGTGGCGACGAATACGACATGAAGATGTTCAAAGACAGTATAGAATGTCACTTAAGAATCCAATTGGAGCATTGCGTAATGGGTCACGATGGTGACTGTCCCACATTCGACGTAGCGACCGACAGCGCGAATGAAGCATTGCAACTACACTGTACGCTGGCGCAGGATCTTGTGGAGAAGGAGCAAAGACCGTGCGAGGATGCCAATGACGAGCAGGTGCAGTACGGCAGCGCCACCGAGAGATCGTTCCGTCAGTACGCGAGTATCGTGTGGGCTCTGTGCATGGCACTTTGGGGAAATTACTCCGAATTACTCCAAATTACTCAGAATACGACTGGTGCCAACGAGGAGCACTATAACGTCATGGTAAGAAGGGAGGCCGTAGGCGTGTGGTTGAGGAATGTGGTACAGAAAACGGTCGAACGAGAGATCGAAAGCATCAACAGTGTGAGTAAGAATTCTCACGAGAAGACAATATTGTCGCTGCTCTCTGCTTGCAAGCTGGAGGAAGCTTGCCAGGAAGCGCGGAAGGCCGGGGATCACTGCCTGGCGTTGCTGATGGCGCAACTACGAAGTGGCGCGACAGTAAAAAAACTGATCAAGCAGCAGCTCGCGTTATGGCAGGAGACCGACGTGGATGAGAATCTCACGATCGATCGTTTGAAGCTGTTCATGTTGGTGGCGGGCGAACCGCTCATCTCCAGCAAGCATGGCACTATCAATGTGTGCGAGGATCTGGATTGGAAGCGGGCCTTCGCCATCCATCTGTGGTACTTATCGCCGCCGACTTGTTCGATCACTGATGCATTGGACCTCTATGAAGCGTCGTTCAATACGACGGAGGCTCAAGCGTACGCAGCAATTCCTAAACCCGAGTACAGAGAAAACGACTATGACGCCGAGTTAAATAATGGCAATAAGCAGATACACGATCTCTGCTATCATCTTTTAAAATTGTACTGCACGGGAAATCATGATCTGGGCGAGCTTCTGAATCCGCTGTCGTACACCGTCAATCCCTTGGATTACAGATTGAGGTAATTTTGTATTAATAATATCCCAGTAGGGACAGTACAATAAGGCGCGTTATATATTTATAAAATCGAGATAAAATCAAATCTAATAATTTATTTTTATTTGATTAAATGCTTTCGACGTTTACACAAATTCGTATTGCGTGCGTGCATGCGTAAAAAATAAAAGCGAACACGAACATTAACTTGCAGGTGACGATGTGTAAATAATACTGTTTAACACAAAAATGCACAAAAGTAATAATTTTCCGTAGTTTTTTATGAGTACGATTTTGTTTATCAAATTGCTTTATTATATCACAATTTTTAGAAATTTGTGATCAAAGTTGCAACAAAAGAGAAGTACACATTCGAGCTGACATTTGTTTGAAGTTAATATGCGTGTGTGTGCGTATTACGCATAACTTTGTAAGATGTTAGCTGAAGGTGTTCTTTATTATTGTATTATACATAAAACGCTTAAAGATTGAATTCACAAGAATAAACTTATTGCATAGTTGACTCGTTTTAAACTAATTGTAAGATTCTCTCTTGACCACGCTATTCGCTTAACTCGCTATTGTCTCTAGCCATATCTCTCTTCCTCCTTCTCGGTGTTTCCTATCATTAGCTTCTCATAAAAGACTGCGCATTCACATGTGGCAACTGAAGACAATATTGAAGGAGGTATACATAGTTGGTTACTCTTTACATATTACACAAAAAAGGCTGCTTTTTCTCTTCGTCACCAACTGTACAATTGAATGAGCAAATTATCTGACTAACTATTGCCCTCTTTTATATAGTACTCAACAAAATTAAATAATCACCTGTTCTATCCTTCAAAAACAAACTTCACAAGATAGAGTAATTCTTATCAAAAATTATTATAACGAGATTTTTCAAGAAACATTTTACAGCTTGAAATCTTCACTTTTTAAATTGATACTTTAAAAAATAACCGATTAATTGATTTTTCTCTGAATCGCAGAGATATAAATGAGATGCAACAAATTGCAAAATTTTTTTCGAAATTTGCAAAGGTTTATGGCGTGAATTAAAAATTGCATACAAATGCGATTTACAGCTTTCGAAAGAATGAATCTTTTCCTTTAATTTGCTTTTTGTTGTACGATTGAACATTGTATGATTTTTCTTCATCGAGTTATTCAACATTGAAGCAAGAACGATTCTTTTGTTTCAATGTTGAATAACTCGGGAAAAATCGTACTACGTTCAACAAAAAAGCAAATTAAAGAAAATAATTCACTCTTTTGAAAGCTGCATATTGCATTTGTGTACAATTTTTAATTCACGCCTTAAAACTTTGCAAATTTCGGAAAAAATTTTGTGATTTATCGCATCTCCATTTACATCTATATAACTCCAAAAAAAAAATCAGTTAATCATTTTCTAAAGTATTAATTTAAAAAGCGGAAACACACACACACACACACACACACACACACACACACACACACACACGCACACACACGCACACACACATCAAGATGTAAAGATGTAAGACACTGTGGTTTAAAGGACCCAAATTACAAGCGGAGAATTACAAGATCTATCGATTTTTGTTCAATAATATTTTGATAGTATATTATGGAATATTTTTAAATTATATTATTTAGATTTTTTTAGGTCACGAAGTATATAATTAATTTGATGTCAAAGAAATCGATAAACTCAAAATGACGGAATCAATATGGCTATCAATATTAAAATTTTAAAAATGTTTAAATTTTTAGAATAATTCATGTATAAGAATTTTTTATACAATTTAAATTAAATTATTAACTTTGATATCAAAATAACATTCAGCGATTTGAAAAACCTTCCTCAAGTTTGAATAATTAAATAATATTTGTAGCAGAGATTCCCACCCTCTTAATAGCTTGTATAATATCGCAATTTGATGCAACAGATCTTATATTAATCATAAATATCTTTTTATAAAAAATCAACACAAATTTCTTTTTAAAGGCTGAATTCTAGCAACATACATAGTTTTGATTGCAATAAAATTTTTCTATTACGTTGCATATTGTAATTATAATATGATAAATACACTAAGATAGCTCTTTTTTGTAACTTAAACTGCAAATTATTCAAAATTATGACGTAATAGAGCATTTTGATAAATAGGATATTTAGCACCCAAAAACTACAGAAAATAATTGTATTAAAAAATAATTTTTTATTGAACAGTGTAAATATGTTTAAAAAGTTGTGCTCATTAACAAATTGTTTCAATCGTTTTTATAATCATTTTCAGTATGATTACATAATTTCTCTTATATGTATATATTATCTTCTCGATAGTTGGTTGATGCAACAAACGCTCGTGGCTTTGGGCTACACGCATCTCTCCGATCACGTTGCCGCATTGACACACACAAACTTTGCGACTCAATTGGAGGCACATGGACTCTGGCACTGGGCGATCTTCGTAGTATTGCATCTACGAGATTCATCAAGGCGACGAACTGCTGTGCAAGATTTGCTGTTACGTCACATAGAAATAGACGACACTCCGGAATATGTGAAGCATGAGCAATTCTTGAAAGAAGAGCTTGGTATATCATCGATTTGGATTCATCAAGCCAAGGCTATCAAAAGTAGCGTCAATAAAAGGTATTTAACAATATATTTAGATATAGGTACTATAAATGCACTCAAATAAATCTAAAAAAGAAGTGATTGTGAATATCTGTTAATTAGAAAATAATATTTTGGGCATATTTAGAGAAAATCGACACTTTTGCAGGTATGGCGAAGCAGCTTGGTACTACATCCAGGCGGAACAATGGACCCAAGCCCATGAAATTATTATAGAGCATCTGGCAGCCGATGCTATAATAAATGGTATCGTTTTCTTTTCTTTCTATACAGAGTTTTCGAAAAGTCCGGCAAATTATTTCAAAAATGAAACTTTAAAGAAAACTATTAAATGGAATAGTACTAAGTAATACAAGTATAACAGTTTGACCTTGGATTAAGTTTTCAAGGAGATTATCTTGAGTTTTTAAATGGAATCTTATTTTTATTGCATATTCTCGGAGTAGTTGTCGAGATATTTTCAAAACACATGATCAAGAGCATTTTTTTATGATCTGTGTTTCGAAAGAACTTTTTAAATGAGTTTTCCACGTTTTAATTTTTGTGATGTTGAGTACATGCTTGTTATTCAATGTAGATTCCATCGTTTCGTTATATCGACGATATTATGTCGACTTACCCATTTATCTTAATTAAAAAATTGTCTCATCTGTAAAAATAATATTTGTTAAATTAGGATTTAATTCTTTTTATTATTAATTTACTAAATTTAATCTGATGATCAAAATCATTATTTAATAATTTCTAAATCAAGTGAACTTGTATGGATGAAATTTATCCTTTTTTTTTTTAAGTTACGCACTGACGCAATACATTTATTTTATATTGTTTCGCGATCTTACGAATAGATATAATGGATTTTTTTATAAAGGATTGTAAAATTACTTTGTCCACATTGAACAGATTACAACTTTAAAAACTCAAGAAATTCTTTATGTAAAAAATAAGTTTTTGAATGATCAGAATCTCGAAAATGTTTCGACAATTATTACGAAAATAAAAAATAGGGATTTTATTTTTAAAAATCAAGGTGATCTTGAAAACTTAGTCCAAGGTCAAATTGTGTTATACATTATCTATCTAATGCATTATTTAATATCCAGTAATTTTTCTATTTAGTATTTTTCTTTAAAGAATTTGATTTTCGAGATATCTTGTCTCGTGATTTTTTAAACACTCTGTCTCCACGCCGTATATTACAAATAATTTTATTTAATATTCTATGTTGCAGAAAACTATGAATATTTGAAATCATTGTTAAGCTCACTAGTACCAATCGAATGTAGCGGCACGATTAGCGGATGGTCTCATCAGGGACAGCTCTTGTGGGAGTATATGGAAATAACCAGCGAGATTCAGAGCCTGTTAAAGTCCGCTCCGGATTACTGCGGACTAACTTATCAACTGGAAGCGCTGAAGCCTCGATTAACGAGCTTGTGTCAGAAAATTGACCAGTTCCCATGCCCAACTGCTAAACACAGGTACATATTATTGCCAATATACATTATTGCAAGCCGTTGTTTCTTCGTATAGTGTGCTAAGACATTTTTTTTCGTATTTTCTAGATTGTGCCAAGCCGAAATTGCGAAGAGGACTCTACACTTAGCTAGAAATATGCTGTTGCTGCAGAAAAATGAGCAGAGATCCGTTACAAAGTTGTTGTTTCGTCTGATATCTCAACTACCGTTACCGGAAGATTATGCACAACAGGAACTGCGACCCATTGTTAATATGCGTGTAACAGAAGTGATGCCGTAATTCAAATGCGAAATAACGCACATAAGTTAATAATTGATCGGTCACGTAGTTGTAAAGTTCATTTAACGGAGAGAGTCCCATTTTTATATTTTTTTTCTTGCGCACGCCTGTAAAGCTGTAATTTCACACAGAAAGTAAGCATGAGGTTTGAAAAATTTTTCGATAATCCTGAATATAATGTATACAAATAGCTGGTCGCGGTAGTAAATTGCGCGATTCCTACAGTAGATTTGTAAACTTGGAAATTATAAAACTTAGCAAAATACATTAATATGTGATACTATTTAAGTGTTTCTTACATTTTTAATCAATTTATGCACAAAATTGTCTGATGATTTAAGAAACGTGTATGACTAACTATATGAAGATAATCACGTATAATCGATCACGGTTGAGAGGAAGTATGGACGAGAGATATTTCTGTATTTTGCATAGAAATATTTCTATAGTAGTAGTATAGTTCTTTCTGTATAATTTAATATTGTTGCGCCTGAATAACAGACAAGTTATATTAGATATCTAACAAGGGACCCTTACAAACTGCACAATAGCTACAGCATAGAGAAAATTATCCAAGCATCTTGACTCCCTTTGGATCACTTTCCACCCAAAAATTAAACCGGAAATGAAATAAATATAAATAATAAAATAATAAAAAAAATAAAATAAATAAAATAAATTTTTTTTTAACTTTTCGATAAATTATCCAAGCATCTTGATTCCCTTTGGATCACTTTCCACCCAAAAACTAGACCGGAAA
>NW_012068071.1:62217-70010 GCF_000956235.1 Wasmannia auropunctata | reverse complement strand
TAAAAAGAAATGAAATTTATTTTATTATTATTTATTTATTTTATTATTTCATTATTTATATTTATTTTATTTCTGGTCTAGTTTTTGGGTGGAAAGTGATCCAAAGGGAGTCAAGATGCTTGGATAATTTATTAAAAAATTAGAAAAAAAAAATTTTTTTTATTTTATTATTTATATTTATTTTATTTCCGGTCTAATTTTTGGGTGGACAGTGATCCAAAGGGAGTCAAGATGCTTGGATAATTTTCTCTATGCTGTAGCTATTGTACAGTTTGTGAGGGTCCCTTGTAAGATGCACAGTTACGCAGGTATGTGAAGAACAGTAACTTTATATGTATTATATGATGCGCTCATATAATATACAGAGTATCCAGAAAATTGCTCGCAATATTTCGGGAAGTGATTCAGGTCCCAAAAAGAAAGGAAAAAAGCTACATAAAGGTCCAGAAATGAGTTGTTTCCAAGTTATACCAATTTTTATGTTAAAATAATTGTAAATAAATTATATTAATTGTAATAAATGGTAATAATCATAATAAATTATAATTATAATGATTATGATTATAAAAATAAATTACGATTTATTTACAATTTTTTAACATAAAAGTGGCTATAATTCGGAAATGACTTATTTCCGGACTAATGTTTATATCGGTTTTCTTCCTTTTTGGGTCCCGAATTTCGTAAAGTATTGTGGGCGATTTTCTGGACATCTTGTATATACATACATATACATATGTATATCTATATACATACAGGGTGTCTGTAAAGTCTGACCCAAGTCTAATATCTCGGAAACAGCTTTAGATATAGAAAAATGTTTCAGATAAAAGTTGTAGAATATCAAGGGGGACATATGATACTGCGGCGATATATACTGTAACTTTCAATCTTCATAATTCGGAAAGTACTAATTAAAAAAAGGCTTTATTATAGTATTTTGAAAAGCTCTCGAGCTAAAGTACAAGAATAATAATACAATAAAAAATGGGAGTTCCATTTAAGAAAACTCGGTCACAATGACCTAGCCTTAAGAAGATCACTGAAGGTCAAGATCATATTTTCATCAAATGTTTTTGATATTCTATAACTTTTGTCTGAAACATTTTTCCATATCTAAAGCCGTTTCCGAAATATTAGACCTGTGTCAGTCTTTATAAACACGCGCGCGCGCGCATACACACACCCCATTATGTTTTCACATTTCAATTTTTTCATCTTTTCGAACATTTCTTTACGCATATTAATGAGAGGTTTAGATTAAAAAAGATTTAGAGTGAAAATAACGAATGTAATTAGCGTGAGAGTGTAAATTGTCGTGCGTAACGGACTTGTACATTACGCTAAGTTGGACATGTTCAGAAAAGATGTATCTTGTGAAAACTTCTTAATGTAGTGCCGTATACGCGCATAAAATAGATTTTTTTTTCATTATTAGAAGAGATACTTTTACTTTTATCAAGAAAAACAAAAAATCCAGTATGTAGCTACAATCAGAAAAAAATAGTAAGATATGTATAAGGAATATTTGTATAAATAAAATTAAGTTTTCACTCTTTTAAAGTCGAAATAAATAAATAAGATATTTACATATAATTTCTGTGTATTGCAAACGAAAGTATAAATGAATCCAAATATAAATAAATAATATACAAATTCTCTTTTTTGCGTCTAATTTCTTTCAGCGATTTACTTAAAAATTTTTTACTTGCCTATTTCTTTAGTTTGCAATCTTGTAATATAATTTCTTGCCAAATTTAAAATTTAATAGTACAGATAGAGATTTATAAAATGTACCAGGTAAGTGGTTGCATCTTTGTATTGGTAAGACAAAAGATTTTTCAATTTTATAATTATTAAATTTAATCATGGATTTTATTGGAACTTGTTATCATTTGCGCGCAAATATAAAGACAAGAAATATTCAATTCTCATTTTTTTGTCACGATTTGGGATGCAAATCCAAGATGATTGAGATATCGCAAAAGGAACAAAAGCCAAAATAATGTCTCAATGATTTAAGCTTTAAAATTAATTTGAAATTCTGTACATATATTTCATTGTGCAAAAAATGATATTGGAAATTATCCAAGAATCAATATAGGTATTATTACATTGGAAATTTTAAACACATACAACTTAAATAAAAATTATTCATATGTTATTTATTTGGCGTAATTAAAAACATATATGTATAATTGTAATTTATTTCAATGAAATTATTTCCATATATATTCTCTAGAGATTGTTACACAGATTCCGATCTTTGACAGTTTTAAATAATTTCTTCGATGAAGAGAGAAATTTCTCTCTCACGCGCATAACGTCGTCGCCACCGTGGTTGGACAAATGTAACGCAACGTTACACCTCGCCTCACCATAGGAAAAGCTCTCGCTGTCTTTATGTAAGATATAGATATATGTTAAATCAATGATACCGGGCTTGCGCTGCGTTACACCCCCGTAACGTGGCGTAAGGTCGGGACCGCGCATCTCCCCCTCTTCCCCCACCTCCTATCCCCTTCACGGAACGGCGCTGGGCCTTCTCCACCTTCCGCTGCTTTTATCCCCCGTCCACCCTCGCGCGCTTCGCACCCACCATACCACCATTGCCACCGCCACCACCACCACCCGTCTTTCTCGCGACGTATATTCCCCACTCTTTCGTCCCTTCTAATCCCTCGTACGCTGCCCCCGTGCAAAAGGCTCCAGGCGGAGCGAGCAACCTGGCTGAGCAAGCTTCGACGAGCTTCGGCGAAGCCGATGTCGCGCTGGTCGCCGGCATTGCAACCGGCGTTGCCGCCGTCGTCGCCATGGAGCGCTCCACCTTCGTCGGCCCCTGCCCTTTGTGGGAACAGCGATAGAAGGGGATGGGGTGGCTCATCTCCTTCCTCACTCCCCACCCCCAAATTGCGTACTACCGAATACCACGAGCTAGCTCGTTGATCGTAGACGTAGTAAGGGGTAATGCGCGCGCGTACCACCCTCACGGGGGTGGCGATAGCGGCCAGACAGCGCGGCGGCAGAGATAGCGGCGCGGCGCGACGCCACGCGACGCGACACCATCGCGCCGTTCTTGCGTGATTTTCCGCATCGTGCGCCAGCCGAGACGGCGAGACAGGAGGTCCGTCACGCGGACGGATCCGTTCGGAAAAGCAGTGTCGTCGTCAAAGAGAGCGTGAACCGTTCTTTCTCCCTCTCTTTCTCCGGTCGTTTATTGTCCGCCGCTCGCGTTTCTTTTCCCACCTTTTCTGCTCGCGCGCACTACCCCCGCCGAAGAGTTCCGCTCTTTTTTCAACCACTTTCCCGCCATTTCACCGCGTATTCCTTCTTCCCCCATCCACCCTTCTCTTCCCCTCCTCTCGCCTTCTTTTCCTCGCATCCTCACCGTTTTGTTTCCCATTTTCCAATTCTTTCGGTTTTTCTGCATTCCTACGCGTTACAGCGTGAACCCGTGAATTTAACGCAGAGTCGCGCGACAACGCGGCGATCGGCGGCACTGCGATCCACGGGGACCCGCGGCGATCGACAGTGGTGCGGTAAATAGCGTTGCAGACAAGGGGGGCAATTGCGGCGCGGAGACGCGAGACGAAAAAATTATGTCGTCCTCGTACTGTGCGATAAGATCATGTGGTCGCACTCAGCTCCGAAAAAGGCAGTGACATTTCGAGCGCACGTTCCGGAACGGTACACGCAGCCCGGAACGCCGCCGCCACCGCCGCCACCGCCACCGCCGCCGCCGCCGCCGCCGCCGCCGCCGCCTACTACTACTACTACCTCCTTCCGCCCGCTGTTGAAATGATCGAACTGGCGACCGGATTTGCTCTGACACCCGCGGCGCGGACCGTCACCGTTCGCGAAGTGGCAAACGCGGGGATGAAGGGGTGGTCTCATCGCTGTGCGTGATCCGATTTCGTGACCTTGTACATCACTTGTAGGAGAGAGAAATAGAGAGAGAGAGAGAGAGAGAGAGAGAGAGAGAGAGAGGGAGCGCGCGCGCAAGTGAGCGCGGGTAGCGGGTCCGAGGGTTGGCGAATAGTGGACGCGGCAGTAGATAGATGTGCTCGAGATCGGTTTGCAAGAGGAGCGAGAGGTGGAGGAGATTCGAGATCGGTGATGACCTATGGACGATGCGCGAGGATCGTTAAATCGACGAGTGCCGAACCGGTTCGTCCTTGGTCCCCGGCTCGACCCCGATCGATCGTCAATCACGCGAAATTACCGCGGAGAGACTTCCCACGGGAGACCACGCGCCGAGTACGCGGCGAGGGTGGCAAAGAGGGAGAGAAAGAGGGAGGGAAAGAGGATTTTTGAGAAATAATTGTCTAGAATCGTTGAAATAATGTTCCTGCGCATCGACGACAGGCTGCTACGCTTCGGGCTACTGTTTCTGTTGTGGATAGGCTCGAGTCGTCAACAAGAGGAGGACATACCTCACAATGAGTAAGTGTTGATCGCGTGAGTGCGACGTACCTTGTAAGCGATTAAGTAACGAAAGCATGAAAAACGTCGCAGACCCGTGCATCGTCAGACATCGATGACGCATGAGGAGCCTGAAAGAAGTTGACCGGGTGGGTTTGAAAGGGAGGGAAAGAGGGAGTCTTGGGGGTGGTAAGGGTGGTGGTGGTGCGGTGGATGTGCGAGCGATCGGACGGATGGGGTGCATAAAGCTCGACGAGCAAAACTCGATAGGGAGCAGAAGGAGCGCGAGGGTGAGGGTGAGGAGGTGGACGAGGGCGAGAACGAGCATGCGGTAGTAGGGTGGGGAAATAAAGGAACGTGCGAGAGTGGGAAGGAGGGTGAGAAAAAGAGAGAAAGTGAGAAAGGAAGAAAGAGAGAGAGGGTGAGACGTCGTCAAGGGTGTGAGCGATATGAGAAGAGCGAATATATAGGGTTAAGGATATAAAGACAGGATATAAAGACGAAAAAAGAATGAAAAAAAATATGAATAAAAAAATATAAAATATAAATAGAAAAGTCTAAGAAAAAGATGTATTAGACTTCAATCAGAAAGGAAGGAAGGGTAAAAGAGGAGTGAAATGGAGGGAGAAAGAGAGAGAGAGAGAGAAATTATATAAAGGCCGTGAAAAGAAATGGAAGCGAAAGAACAGAAATAAGGAAATGCGTAACACACACACACACACACACACGCACACACACAAATTGATATTGACTACACATGGAAATGAGAGAGAAGGTGGAAAAGGATTTAAGCATGAAAAAGATCAAAAGATACGATATGATGTGAAATCTTAGAAAAAATTTTAGCAGTTTGATCTTTTAGATACGAAGATAAGCTTTTTAAAATTAGCGACAATTTTTCGAAATTATTAGTTACAAATCGTATAACTGCTTATTGAAATTACACCAGAAATCACAAAAGTCACAAGTGTATTTAAGCTGTATTCCAAAATTCACTGTCAATGTTGAAAATTTATAATGCACGTAAAACACGTAATGTAACGTAAATTGTAGATTTTTAGCGGTGACAGTAAATTTTGGAACACAGCCTTAATCTCTCTCTTTCTCTCTCTTTTTTTCTCTCTCTCTCTCTCCTTTTCTCTCCCTCGCCCTTTCCCTCTTTCTCCCCTCATAATCAATTTCTAAAATAAATTTCATAAGACTGTCTCGCGCAAGGATTTCTTCATATTATAATTTTAATAAATGGAAATATGAAAAAATATTTGCAATCAATTATTTCTATATGACATAAAACAGCTGACATAAAACAATTATGCATTATTATAAGCTAACGCAGCAAGGGACATTTCAATTATTTATTTAATGTATTTTATATTTCTTGTTATTGCATATCTCGTTACCGAACATAACATTTAAAATTAATGTTATCGTTAATTATTACAGAGTGAAAAACTGGGCTTTAAAGTTCGGCGTGGATCTATGGGAGTTTGGTAAACAAGTAACCAAAATGAGCGAGATACAAAGGGTAAAAAATTATATCTAACATATATTTAGCTGTAATTATATAATATATAATAAATATAAATTAACAATAAGATTAATCCATCAATAGAGATATCGTAAATGTCCATGCGTGTAAAAATTCATACTTTAAGAAAAAAATAAATAATAGTTATTTATAAGGTCTTTTTTCCAAATTATACTTTTTTGACATAAAATCTTGTAATTTTGCCACTCACGTACTTATTGATTTTTATTGCTTTACATTTAGAAATATCACGAAGTGGAGGCCAATGTCGTAAAAAGGGATGGTCTCGTTCTCGTTCGGGAAATGGCCTTGGAGGTGAAAAACATGATGGACTTTAAAATGAATGCTGTAATGGTACGTCAACAGATATTCCTTTCTCCACTTTTAGTGCATGATATCGATTTTAAGACTGTCAGATTAGAAAGATATTATGTAATTCAGTTTGGAGTTGTGTTTTAAGACCAACAAACATTTAACGCGAAATTTACCTGAATTGGAAATTGTAAAAAGATTTACACAATTATTATTAAGCACCAAGAATCCGCTTCAGACCACATATGACATTCTAATAATTTACGTAGTTTGAATTTTCGTGGTCTTGATTACATTTTATATTAATATTTAATACAATAAATGTTGAAATCTAAAAATCTGACAAACATAACTTTCTCAATATTTTCAATAGGAATAGGTTTTACCATTTTATAAAAATTTTATATTAACAAATATTTTTGGTTTTTCAAATCGCAGTTATTTGGGTAAACAAATATCAAAAAATTATATTTACAGTTTATAAATATTAACATTTAAAAATACCTCAAGTAATTGTTTAGTATAAAAAACTATTTCCTGTTGAGTTAATTTTAAACTATCTGCTTCCATCGCTAATTGTCTTGATCTAGAATCGTCTCTGTATAGCACGATTCTCCAAGAAATGACGTTCAGAATATGTTCTAAGGACGTTTATAGAACATTCTTCAAATAAAGTATGCTGTATAGATTCGATTGTAATGACCTACTGCAAAATCTCAAAGTTATCCTTTTAAGCATCTGAGAAAAAATCGTTCCAAAAATCGAAAAACTCGCAGATAATTTTAATTCCTTATTTTGAAACAAACTTATCTTAAATCCTTATTTCTGATTCTTACTCACATGTTATGTCAAAATTGGCGTTGGATGCACTTCGTGCAAATAAATTCCGAAATAAATATTGATCAAACAAAATTTTTAAATAAAATAGCTACACTCTTAAGTTTGTTTAAACAATCTATGATTTATAATAAAATTTTCTTTCTAATTTTATTTGTTTTGTAATACAAAAAAACATTTAAAAAATAAAAACGCACTCACGCACGATGTATTACGCATATTTTGAAGTATATGGGTTTATCTACATAACATTACACTACTATTCACTACAATATGATTTTTTACAAGAAAAAGTAACTTATAGTTATTTAACACTGAATACAGTCCTATTTGTCGATATACTACAATTTTAAAGAATCTGTGATTAAAATGACTATTTTAAAAATAGCTATTTTAGTGTATTTTAACATATAACTACAATGTACATATGTAACGTATTGGAGAAGTTTTATTGCAATTCAAATTAAATATATTGTTAGAATTTTCAACTCTTAAAAGGAATTTGTTGATTATAATTAAAAAAATATTTATATTGTTCTGGAACTATTTGTGTTAATTTGCATCAAATTATATATATATATATATATACACTTCTCAACAAAATTAAAGCATCACTTACTCTACCCTCCAAAAATAGGCAAATTTCAAGAGAATGTAACTTCGAAAAAAATGATCGTAACAGAATGATCAAAAA